>NW_024742581.1:0-15404 GCF_018991925.1 Homarus americanus
TCTTCAGTTAGGTTAGGTTAGGTCAGGTTTAGGTTAGGTTAGGTTTGAGTGACAGGTATCAGCTCTCAGAGCAAGTTATTCCCTGGACTCGACACTCTTAGGTAGATCGGTATATTAACTGTTGAAAAGTTATGTTGATCCTTTCGGAAATATTGTACTGTTGTTAAACGTGGTCTCTGTTATTATAAACAAACAAACACACACACACACACACACACACACACACACACACACACACACACACACACACACATTCTCTGAATAATGATAAAAAAAAAGTGAAAACTGTTGTGAAGTAAAGAAAATTCTGTTCATTTATATAGATCACCAACCCGTCCTTCAGCTATGGAACAGTTAATCCTCACAGTCGTTCTCTGGTCTCCCCGCCTTGAGGAGTGTCACCACCAGTCTTACACCAAATTATTTTACATTACCAGACATTTCTGGGAGTCATGATTTTTTTTTTCAAAATTTATAAATGACATAAGAAAATTAGTCCTAGTCTTCGGATACTTTAATTTTTATTTTTATTTTTTAAGTAGACATTTTACCCAGTCATCTTTTGTCTTTCATCCACCTTTATCCTTTTCATCCAACCTCATCCATTTCATCCAACCTCATCCATTTCATCCATCCCCTACCCTTTCATCCATCCACTACCATTTTATCCATCCTCTACACCTTTCATCCATCCTCTACTCTTTCATCCATCCTCTTCAGTCTACACCTTTCATCCATCCTCTACCCTTTCACCCATCCTCTACCCTTTCATCCATCCTCTACCCTTTCATCCATCCTTTACCTTTTCATCCATCCTTTACCTTTTCATCCATCCTCTACCCTTTCATCCATCCTCTACCTTTTCATCTATCCTCTACCCTTTCATCCATCCTCTACCCTTTCATCCATCCTCTACCCTTTCATCCATCCTTCCTTTCATCCATCCTCTACCCTTTCATCCATCCACTACCATTTCATCCATCCCTCTACACCTTTCATCCATCCTCTACCCATTCATCCATCCTCTCCCATTTCGCCATCCTCCCTTTCATCCATCCTCTACCCTTTCATCCATCCTCTACCCTTTCATCCATCCTCTTCAGTCTACACCTTCCATCCATCTTCTTCATCCATCCACCTACCATTTAGTCCATTCTCCTACACCTTTCATCCATCCACTACCCTTTCATTCATCCTCTACAGTCTACACCTTTTCATCCATCCTCTACAGTCTACACCTTTCATCCATCTTGTACCCTTTTCATTCATCCTGTACCCTTTCATCCATCTGCCCTTTGTCCATCCCTCTACCCCTTTCATGCATCCTCTACCCTTTCATCCATCCTGTACCCTTTCATCCATCCTCTACCCTTTCATCCATCCTCTACAGTCTACCTTTCATCATCTTGTGCCCTTTCATCCATCCTTACCTTTTCATCCATCCTCTACCCTTTCATCCATCCTCTACCCTTTCATCCATCCTGTACCCTTTTCATTCATCCTGCTTCACCCTTTCATCCATCCTCTACCCTTTCATCCATCCTCTACCCTTTCATCTATCCTGTACCCCTTTCATCCATCCTCTATCCTTTTTTCATCCATCATCTACAGTCCTACACCTTTCATCCATCTTGTACCCTTTCATCCATCCTTTTACCTTTTCATCCATCCTCTACCTTTCTATCCATCCTGTACCCTTTTCCATCCATCCTGTACCCTTTCATTCATCCTGTACCCTTTCATCCATCCTGTACCCTTTCATCCATCTGTACCCTTTTCATCCATCCTGCCCTTTCATCCATCCTCTACCTTTCATCCATCCTGTACTTTCATCCATCCTGTACCTTTCATCCATCCTGTACCCTTTCATCCATCCTCTACCCTTTCATCCATCCTCTACAGTCTACACCTTTATCCATCCTCTACCCTTTCATCCATCCTCTACCCTTTCATCCATCCTCTACCCTTTCATCCATCCTCTACCCTTTCATCCATCCTCTACCCTTTCATCCACCCCCTACCCTTTCAGAACCTTCACTACACCTCTCTATATACACTTTCAATATTTACTATAATTCTCTCTATAATAACACTAACAACACTTCCCCCAGTATTACTCAGTGGATTTATTTCGTCTATAATTAATACTTTCATCCTTATCATCTATCCATTATATACTGGAATTATACGAGTTCTCTGGATATATACATACAATACATACAGGTTGACTTATTAACACCTGCGTGAGTACAGCAGTGTGAGGCAATACACCTGGCCGCACACTTGTTATTAACACCTGCGTGAGTACAGCAGTGTGAGGCAATACACCTGGCCGCACAATTTGTTACAGACACACACATACATATCCCTTTCATCCATCCTCTACCCTTTCATCCATCCTCTACCCTTTCATCCGTCCTATACCCTTTCATCCATCTTCTACCCTTTCATCCATCCTCTACCTGGCCACATTCTCTGTTATTCACACCTGTGTGAGTAGAGCAGTGTGAGGCAATGCACCTGGCCGCACACTCTGTTATTCACACCTGCCTGAGGGACATTCAAGCACGTTTGTGATTAGTTCTATACGTGGGAATTTACTTAGCTACTGAGAGCAAAAGTGTGGATGCAATAAACTATCCGCTGTATGTGGCAAAACTCAAATTCAAGGCTTCACACACACACACACACACACACACACGTGAATAAACCATAAATATGTTATATGGAACATAAATATAACTTCCCAAATCAGTCTCATATACTTCCTCACCGCGGCCTGACGAATTAGTACAACGGTAATGTTCTGTCAGGGCTCAGGTCGAGGCTCATCCGTACTGATCATCTGTGTGTGTGTGGTGTGTGTGTGGTGTGGTGTGTGTGTGGTGGTGTTGTGTTGTGTAGTGTAGTGAAAATGGCGGGGATACGCTTTTGAATTTTGCCACATACGTCGGCTTGTTTATTGTGCACCCATATTCATCCTGTGAGCGGTTAGCGTAAAATGATCTGATGACATTGAATGTTAACAAAATATTTCCGATACATTATTTGTTTACTGTAGTTCTGTACTGTACGTGTTCAATTTTCTTCACCTGCTTTCACACCTCCCCTCCCCTCTCCCTCGCCCTGCCTCCCTCCCCTCACTTATGCCTCCCCTCCCTCACTTATGCCTCCCCTCCCTCCTCCTCCACTCCCTCCCTCCCTCCCTCCCCTCCCTCCCATCCCTCCCCTCCTCCCTCCCTCCTCCCTCCTCCCCTCCCTCGCTTTCATGTGTCAGGTAGGGTCTGGGGCAACTACTGTACACCAGGTATCCGTCACTGTCTCTCTCAGGACCTGTTGTTCCTTGATAAATCAACCCCATCAACAAATCTTCACCAGACCTGAAAGTAACTGAAAAAGAACCACCCTGACCCACCTGACCTACCCGGCCATCCGGCCCACAGCCCACCCGGCCACACAGCCCACCCACGACCCACCCGGCCCAGCTCACCTGACCCTCCTTACTCACCTGACCCTCCTGACCCACCTGACCCACCTGACCCTTCTGACCCTCCTGACCCACCTGAATCACCCGACCCACCTGACCCTCCTGATCCACTCGACCCACCTGACCCTCCTTACTCACATGACTCACCTTACCCTTCTTACTGACCTGACCCACCTGACCTTGGGCTTAACATATTATTAGACTCAAGCATTCAGCATTTTTACCACGTTAATGACTTACGAAATAATTATCAGGAAATATTAATTAACGCCAGAGTTTTCCTTTGATCAAGAATCTTATTAATGTTTAGGAAATTATTTCACCAATTCAGACTGACTGCTTCACCTGAATGGCTTTTAGATTTAATATAATTCTGTCTATAAATTGAAGTTAATGTATTTATCGTATTGATATGAATTGCTATTTCATTAACTTTGTGATAAGGTTATGTAAAGCCCAATTGTCCTTCCAGGGATATATTGAGGCAGACGTACAGACAGAGAGACAGACAGACAGAGCGAGAGAAGGAGCAATAGAGCCTCCCATAGTGTCTTGTTATATTATGCTTTTATTTCGGCAACAAAGATCTTGAAACATGTTCACTAAGTCAGTTATTATTCTAGACAACATTTACTAAAAGTTCTGATCGATATTTTCTCTGTGATCATGTGAAGCCAGCTGCCCCAGGTGTGTTCCCCTCCCCTCACCTGTGTGACGCCAGCTGCCCCAGGTGTGTTCCCCTCCCCTCACCTGTGTGACGCCAGCTGCCCCAGGTGTGTTCCCCTATCCTCATCTGTGTGGCGCCAGTAGCCCCAGGTGTGTTCCCCTCCCCTCACCTGTGTGACGCCAGCAGCCCCAGGAATGTTCCCCTCCCCTCACCTGCGTGACGCCAACAGCCCCAAGTGTGTTCCTCTCCCCTCACCTGTGTGACGCCAGCAGCCCCCAGGTGTGTTCCTCCCCTTACCCTATGCTGACATAAGCTGCCCCAGTTGTGTTCCTCCCCTTACCTATGTGACGCCAGCAGCCCCAGAGTGTGTTCCTCCCTTACCTATGTGGCCTTAGCAGCCCCAGGTGTGTTCCTCCCCTTACCTGTGTGACGCCAGCAGCCCTAGGTGTGTTCCCCTATCCTCATCTGTGCTTGACGCCAGCAGCCCCAGGCGTGTTCCCTCCCCCTTACCTGTGACGCCAGCTACCCCAGGTATGTTCCCTCCCTTACCCTATGTGGCCTTGCTTGGCCCCAGGTGTGTTCCCCTCCCTTACCTATATGTGACGCCAGCAGCCCCCAGGTGTTCCCCTCCCTTACCTGTGTGACGTCCTTGTGGCCAGGTGTGTTCCTCCCCTCACCTGTATGGCGCCATCGAGCCCCAGGTGTGTTCCCCTCCCCTCACCTGTGTGACGCCATCAGCCCCAGGTGTGTTCCCCTCCCCTCACCTGTGTGACGCCATCAGCCCCAGGTGTGTTCCCCTCCCCTCACCTGTGTGACGTCAACAAACTCCCCTGTGAGTAGTTTGGAGGGCCTCGGGTCCACTGAGTACAAACAGATGACTTACATCAGCAGGTTGTGTTTGTCCTTAAAGGTTCCCTCACATTGTTGTTCACCGCATATTGATTATCTTTAATCACTAGAGTTTGGAACAACTTTTGAAACTTGAACCTTCTTAAGTTTTTTCACAAAGTCATACTACTACTACTGCTACTTTTTTTATTACTTTATGGCCTCCAACCTCCGCTTATAGCCATACCTTCGCCACCATTTTATTACCTTAAAATTAAATATCCTAATACATAAGTAGCTATCCTAGCTGTGTTGAGTTAGTGGAGCCGCGGATCTTTGTGGCATTTAGTGATTGTTGCCTCATAGTTAATATCTGCAACAGTTGTCGGCTTTGGGGCCGATGCTCTCGTTCCCCTGAGGCAGAGCAAAGCCGACCTAAGGAGAGAGAAGGACAGGCGACATCTCATCCAGGCTGTAACATAACTTCTGGGCTGCTGCTTCTGTTCGGATAGCACCTCCGCGAGTCTGGCGTAGAAGCATCTTGCACTTGGTCCCATTCCACCAGAGGTTGTGAACACTACAGGAGTGAAGCTGCCTTGATCAAAGTTCTGAATTCTCTTCCCTATGCCCTTATCTTGTCGTTTTCGTTCCTCCTGTGTGCAGCATCGAGAGCTAAGTTACGGTAACATGCGGCCATGGGATAAAAAATCCTGATGTCGAAGTAAGCTCGCTGTCCCCGCATCCAGAATCCTCGAGCACTGACGTCAACACGGGCTTCGTTGGATGTGTTTGAAGTCCTATGTTGGAAATTCTTACTGTCCAATGGAAGGAGGGTCGGTTCTACCCTGACATCACGGCAGATTTCCTTCAACATATTTGCTGTGAGATCCCATACTTCGTGTGACAGTAAGGTACTCGGTGGTTTCTCCAGTTGATAATTTGTTTGTTTGGTTAGTTTCTTGCTTGTAGTTCCGGGAGATGTCTTAGGGACTTTTTGAGCTAGAAAGCTAAAGTTTGTACAGAACAGAGACAATGATCTTTGCCAAACGTAATGAATATTCTTAGTTTGAAATTTTTGTTGTTGTTGATATGACAATTTGGAGAGTGTATCGTCAAAGAAACAAATATACTCTTGGTTTTTAAACTTGGCAGATTATACTGTGACTATATCTGGTATATCTGGTCAGGTGCAGGGCAGTAACCTTAAATGGGCTACACTGCGTCAAGTCTCCCTCACAGTGTTAAGATATTTTTCGATGTTGCGTGAGGAGTCTCAGCTGCCGAAGTTATGGTATTATTGACATAGTTTATATCTCTTAGTATACATGTAACATGTTGTAAGGCGGAGATGGCAAAAAGTTTTAATAAGATGACTCGGTGGAAAATATGAACGAAGAGGAATGTTGAAAAGATGGTTATGCAACCATCATCCTTACACACACACACACACACACACACGTGTGTGCGCGCGCGCGTTTCATACGGATTTAAAAGAGAAGTTACTATATTTTTTCGTGTCGTGGCCAGAGTCGTTGACACTATACATTAATAAACGATAATCTTCTAAAGTGTTTCTTTTTAACTCTTCCTTCTGATGTTAGTGCGGCTTTAAATATATATGTCACAGCTTTTAATTCTACCAGGAATAAACTGTAAATTACCTCAATATCACACACAAGTATCGCCACATTACAGTTACACAAACAATTGGCCACAACTTTATACAAACCATTGAAGCCGCTTAGAACCATGACGTATTATCAACACTGCTCAATATCCCACCACCCTTAATGTGTCCTGGGAGACTTACTTCACTCTGTGTCTCACTTACATCCATAACACTAAATGTTTCACCATCCCGACTGCTTACACTACCTGACACTATTGTTCGCTATAACACGGAACACTTTTCACAGAGGACAGTACAGTACGTGTTGTTATGTTATCTCAGGTATTCAAGCTAAACATGAAAGGTATTCCATCATAGTAACAGCACATTCTTCACTTCTAAGATGAGGTCTCTTCATCTTCATTAGCCAGTATGTTCGTTTCTCTTGGGTAAAATTTTGCTTGGAACTCTAGATAAAAGATGTTTTACTGCTGCACCAGTCTCTCTGAAGGTCTTGTTTTACTGCTACACCAGTCTCTCTGAAGGTCTTGTTTTACTGCTACACCAGTCTTTCTCAAGATCTTGTTTTACTGCTACACCAGTCTCTCTGAAGGTCTTGTTTTACTGCTGCACCAGTCTCTCTGAAGGTCTTGTTTTACTGCTACACCAGTCTCTCTGAAGGTCTTGTTTTACTGCTACACCAGTCTCTCTGATGGTCTTGTTTTACTGCTGCACCAGTCTCTCTGAAGGTCTTGTTTTACTGCTACACCAGTCTCTCTGAAGGTCTTGTTTTACTGCTACAGTCTCTCTGAAGGTCTTGTTTTGCTGCTACACAGAATCTCTGAAGGTCTTGTTTTTTGCTGCTGCACCAGTTTCTCTGAAGGTCTTGTTTTACTGCTACACCGTCTCTCTAGGAGGTCTTGTTTGCTGCTACTAGTCTCTCTGAAGGTCTTGTTTTACTGCTGCAGTCTCTCCTAGAAGGTGTCTTGTTTTACTGCTACACAGTCTCTCCTGAGTCTTGTTTTTACTGCTACACCAGTCTCTCTGAAGGTCTTGTTTTGCTGCTACACCAGTCTCTCTGAAGATCTTATTTTTCTGTTGCGCCAGTCTCTCTGAAGGTCTTGTTTAACTGCTGCACCAGTCTCTCTGAAGGTCTTGTTTTACTGCTGCACCAGTCTCTCTGAAGGTCTTGTTTTACTGCTGCACCAGTCTCTCTGAAGGTCTTGTTTTACTGCTGCACCAGTCTCTCTGAAGGTCTTGTTTTACTGCTGCACTAGTCTCTCTGAAGGTCTTGTTTTACTGCTGCACCAGTCTCTCTGAAGGTCTTGTTTTACTGCTGCACTAGTCTCTCTGAAGGTCTTGTTTTACTGCTGCACAGTCTCTCTGAAGGTCTTGTTTTACTGCTGCACCAGTCTCTCTGAAGGTCTTGTTTTACTGCTGCACCAGTCTCTCTGAAGGTCTTGTTTTACTGCTGCACCAGTCTCTCTGAAGGTCTTGTTTTACTGCTACACCAGTCTCTCTGAAGGTCTTGTTTTACTGCTACACCAGTCTCTCTGAAGGTCTTGTTTTACTGCTGCATCAGTCTCTCTGAAGGTCTTGTTTCGTATATGTAAGAATCTATTTTTATATTTTTTCCTGTTTGTGGTTTTTACTTTCATATCGTAAAACACACACTCGGTTGTTAATGACTTATCTTTCAAAAGACATTCCTTATGTTTAACTAGATAATCGTTGTTTGAAATATAAAAAAAGTTCCTCAGTCTCTTCCACAAACCTAAAGGAACATCGTTTAATTACACATAATCTTTTAACCTGTTATTGTATCTGATGCTCCTGGTCAATGTCTGGAATGAAACACTCGGTTGTTCCTCCTATATTCATTTAGTCAAGTCTTGGCTGAGTTACTCGGCCCCATAAAGTTGGCATCATTTCCCCCTGGCCTCTTGTACTCATGATTGGTGTGTGATTGTTCCCTGGACTACAGGATAATGTGTTGTGCTGTGGGGCAAACCTGGTCTTGTGTGATCGCTAATAAGGGACTGAAGCCAATGTGACTATGAATGTAACATGGATATATTTTCGTCAAAAGATACATTTGTTTACTCCTCCTGATGCAAAGTGGCAGAATTTCCTATAATTTAATCATTGCTTTAGTTGTAAGGCTAAATGGGGCTCAGGAGTAAAAATTCAGAAAGTATACATAAATAAAAGCCACACTTAAGGGTAGGATGGGTAGGAAGAATCTGCCTCCATCGTCACACCAAAACACCAGAACAATGACTACTCTTGTTATCTCTACATTAATGAATTGTCCTATTTAGTAAACGTCCAACTTACCCTTCTCATTCATTTTCTTTTAGTTCACATGTTATTGTGTGTGTTGAGAGGAAGTTGAGTGTACTATATCACAGTCTTGCAACAGATCCCTCACTGTGTTCCTTCTCATCTTTGTCTCTGTTTTTGTTAATCTTAATGAATCCTTTCCTTCCTAGTTACCACATATACCACACAGTTTGGTGTCAGGATCTTGAAAAAATCCTTCATCTAGCCTCCCTGATTCTGTTATCCCTGGTGTTTCTCACCTTCCTTCCTTCCTTCCTTCCTTCCTTCCTTCCTTCCTTCCTTCCCATCCATAGTTTAGACGTAGTTGTAAATAGGTCCAATAGTGTTTACCTTATCATTAGTGTTACAGTCTCTGGGTTCTGTTCGTCATCATGGCATCTTTTGTTGACATATCAATATATTTTACCGAATATTTTCATCCAACTTTCCCTTACAACACTTTTATTACACTTTCCTCCCATTATAATATCCTAACACCAGCCACAACTAAAACTCTCTTATAAATAACATAACAACGACAATATAAAAAAACATATTCATGGAATCTTCAGTTTCTTTCCTGAATTCGTTCCTTCCTTTCAGCAGCTGTGTAGGTTATGCTGGTGAGTATATATGTAAAGTGTGAGCAAGGCTGTTCTCTCTCTTCTCGAGCTATATTTATACATACATACATATATAAATACATACATACATATATACATGCATACATACATACATACATATATACATAATGGTTGCCCCTCGTGTAACGAGGTTGGCCGGTCCTAGAGCGTGAATTTGTTTAAGGCCAACATAACAACCACATCCTAAGTTAACGAGTTGCATGACCCATTGTCAAGGAATAGTCCGAGAAGACCAGACAGCTCGCCAACTACACTGGTCAACCATCACCCCGAAATACGATCCGCAAATCGATTAACATCCAGGTTCCCAATTACTGCTGGGTAGACAGAGGCAAATGGCGTAGAAAATCTTGCCCATAGTTTCACCCTGCCCGGGGATCAAACCCGGTCCACTCGCTTGCAAGGCGAGCACGCTGACCATTACACCAGGGATAGACAGCCAGACAGGCTTTGTTTGTACTGTATGTGTAAGCACGTCATAAATGGACATTATTGATTGCCGGCAATTTATTTTTTCCTTAGTCAGAAATTATTTAGATATATAAGAACAATTCTCAATCTGACAGCAAAACATAAACCTAACCTAACCTAACCTAAACTAACCTAATAATAATACTGAAGAAGTGGGACCCGGTCTATATATACTGTATGTGTACTGTTGTGGCGTACCACCACCACCACCACCACCACCACCACCACCCAGAATCTGGCCAGACATATGGCCACACACTCGAACACTCCGTCCTTGACTGTGTGAAGATAGAACCTTTTAGGAACAGGTCCAAGCACACTGTGTGTGAAATGGCACAACACTTCATCTCTAATGGCAAGATACACGACATATTAAGATTTTATCCACTTTTTTGCACTTACTAGCTGTATCAGTTCCCATGTATGGAACCAAACACACATAAATGTGAATAACAAAGTGTGCGGCCAGACTTGCTGTTTCACACTCCTGTACTCACGCAGTTGTGAATAAGTTACCCTCTATGTGTAAAACTAAACAAAGAATTTATTTGAAATATTCTGTAACATACAATGCCATAAAATCCTGACCACGGGGGTTAGTTATAAAGACCCTTTGTGAACTCTAGTCTGTAATCCTGTTGCGCTACCGCTCACAGGACGAGTGTGGGGTGCACAATAAACTAACCGCTGTAAGAAGCAAAATTAAAATTAAATTAACCAGAATCACTGCACCACCACCACCACCACACCACCCACCCCAGAATCACTGCACCACCACACTACTCAGCCACATGTCACTGTTGGTCCACCTCGCCAACTCATACCAATAAATATCATTCAGTTGGATAAGAAGGTTTTCACTCCTCAGCGGCTCCACATTTTCTGTTACTCGTCCTGACAACCGCTGATACACAACACTGAGGGATGTTGACAGTTGTGGACTATCCTCTGGGAGATATAAGCCGTCACTACTTGTCCTTTGCCATACTGGAGCCTAGACGACACCACACTGTTTCAGTCTCTCACTACTCTTTCTCTTTTAAACTAATTCTCTTTCATTCTGTCCTTCCTTGTCTCTCTCTTTCCTACATCCATTTTATTGTGTTTCTTTCAGCTCCTTCTTCTTCACTCCTCTGTCCTCCTCACTTCTTCTGTCTGTTTCTTCTATTTGTCATCGCCATTTTCCCTACACATTTGTTCTCGACCAGTTTTCCACCTTTTTCTTCATTCTCTTATCGCATTGTTTCCTCCTCCTTCTTCATTCTGTCTTCACTTGTCTTTCTTTCTCCCTATTTATTTGCCTTATCTCTTTCCCATTGCTTTCTGTCTCTTTTGTTCCTTTGGTCGTTATTCTCTTATCACTCTCTCTCTCTCTCTCTCTCTTCCTACGTAACTTAGTCTCTTCTGCTCTTCTTTTCTCTTTATTCGGTTGTTTCTTTTTCTACTTTTTCTATCCATCAATTGCTCTTCTTCTTTCTATCTTCCATTTGGTTCATCTTTGTTTTATCCTCCTCCGTTTCTACTCTTCCCAAACCCTTTCTCTACCTCCTCCTATCCTCGTTCACTTATGATGTTTCTTTCCCCACTACTCTTCCCCCAACCTCCCCTCCCCCTCTCTCTCTCTCTCTCTCTCTCTCTCTCTCTCTCTCTCTCTCTCTCTCTCTCCCATATCTCACCCTTTATCTTCTTCTGTTATCGGAATTTCAATAAAATATCTCACTATTGGTCCAGCACAAACCCTACACTGTAGTCCAATATGTTACGTGTGTAGCCAAGGTACAGTAATGTCTTGTTTCATGACGCGGTATACTTAGAAATAGTGATAGATGGATTATTATTTCTGGGTTACATAAAAGAGAAAAAAGGTTATATAGGAAAGATGACTTGTTAGTAAAACGATACAGTATGTTGTTGTTGTTGTTGTCGTCATCTTTATCGTTGTCATTGCTGCTTGTGCCATCAGTGTTGTTATTATTACCACCATTAGTGTTGTCACCATCAGTTTTATCACTGTTGGTCTAAATTTCATATATTGTGTAATTTTGTGTTTAATTTTTTTAATATGATTATTTCTTCGATGTTGTTTAGCCTACATTAATGTTCTTATACTCGGGTTTTACTGTTGTTTTCTTACGATATTTTGAACACTATTTAGTGGGCTATAAACAGATGAAATGTACCAGGAACTTTCCCCCCACGCACTCATCATTCTCTCACTTTATGTAACTTGACAAAACCTATGACCCTTCAGGCTTTTACCCCCTTAATGCACGAGTCATAAAGGCAAGTATGAACTTTGCATACTTCCCAGATGGGCGCTGTAAATGCTTCTGCGCTTCACCTTGCACAGGATGTAAGGGGGTGCCCAATAAACTATCCCCCTCGGGGGCAAATCTGAAATCTGACTATTTAGTGGTGAACTTTTGACGTAATACATAATCACCTTATTGTATCCATCTATATTTTCTATTTTCCTAAGAATTATTATAGATTTGTTTTCATCATAACACAGTTGGCTATTATCGTCGTCTCTTGTCGTCCACCACCCAACACAAGCATCATTTATCACTCCCGGCGGCTCTTATCACTACCCTCTGTTGTTATTATTATATCACCTGTTTAACGTGATCTGAAATATTATAATTGTTGTTTACTTCAGCGTTTAATATTATTGTTCAGGTGTTGATGTAGTTATATTCATTATCTTTTGTGTTCTTTATTCTTCTTATGTTCTATTTCTCTCTGTTCTTTAATTTCTGCTTCGTATTTTATTCCCTGTTTTCTTCGGCTTTATCTTTTATCTTCTTTCTTTTTCTTCTTTATCCTTTTTTTGTCTTGTTATTTCATCCTTCTTATTAATATCAGTCATCTATTCTTTCTTAGTAACCTCATAATATTCTTGTTAGTTTATCTTCATTATCTTCATCTAAGCTAATTATTACTATTATTATTATTGTTGTTGTTGTTGTTGTAGTTGCTGTTTTTGTTGTTGTCCCTACTACACCTCAGTCGTCATTCACTTACAAATATACAATCAACTCTCTCATGCTGCATTAGTTGTCATATATAACTTTGTTTATGAGTCAACAACAACAACAACAGATAATGATAAGGGCTGGGGACTACCGCTCGTCTCTCGCTAGTGTAAAGCAGCGATTCACCTGGAAACTGTTTACCTGTGTTGGCAGTGATTAATTGTTTCATACCTATACAACAAAGGCTCAGGGGAAGAGAATAGTTGGGGCAGGTGTTGTGACGTACTGGCAGGTGTTGTGATGTACTGGGAGGTGTTGTGATGTACTGGCAGGTGTTGTGATGTTCTAGCAGGTGTTGTGATGTACTGGCCAGTGTTGTGATGTACTGGCAGGTGTTGTGATGTACTAGTATGTGTTGTTATGTACTGGTAAGTGTTGTGATGTGCTGGTAGGTGTCCATGGTTCTAGAACTGAAGGAAAAGGCGAGGAGAGATAATAGGTGTTGTTATTAAGTGCTGGGAGGAACTGTACAGGATTGTCTCAGATTTAGCCCAGTACGTGAATGTTGAGTGAGTGTGTAAGAAGAGGTGGTGATGTAAAGTCGATACGATACCCTGAAATAAGTGTTGGTTTAGCAGAGAACTGTATAAGTGAACTGTCGTGAGTATAGTCCCGTTGTCACGGTATTGTAATGTAAACTCTTGCATGGCGATATGTCACAAGGGGTCGTGACTGTGATACCGTAGTAGGTGTTGAGGAAGTACTGGCAGGTGTTGTGAGTATACTGAAAGGTGTTATGACTATACTGGAAGATGTTGAAAGTGTAGAGCAGTTAGGGTGTAGGGCAGATATGGTGTAGGGCAGGTAACGTAGGTACGGTGTAGGACAAGCATGGTGTACTAGGGTAGGCAGGGTGTAGGGTAAGCAGGGTGTAGGGTAAGCAGGGTTTATGGCGGACAAAGGAAAAGGGCAGTGTGTAGAAACTCAAAGGGCTCGCCGCACCCCTCAACCATGAACGAAGGACGACACTCGGGTTGGACTGGCTGGGGGTGTGGGTGGGTTCGCTTGATCTTGTGATGGCCGGGGAAGTCCAAGGCAAGATAAAGTTGAATATATCCATAATAAAAGTAAATATACCTTTAAAGTCAATAATATTTATGTTATTCCGTTTTTGTATTTTTATTTGTTAATACAGATACACAATGGACTCATGGATCACACTTCAACTTGGGTAAAACTCGTCCATAGAAAAATTAAATACTAAAAGAGGTTTAGGAAGTCAACAAATATTTATATATCAACAGTAGTATATTCCAGGGGTAAATTTAGCTCTAACAGGCTCTTATCCTGAGGGTAATATAGCCATAACTTTCCTTTTCATGACAGTAATGCCTCAGCAAACATAAATGATCACACAAGCATAATATATCACTGACATATGACTTACTAGCATATATACCGTATGATGCATCGTGTGTGTGTGTGTGTGTGTGTGTGTGTGTGTGTGTGTGTGTGCATGTATGTGTGTGTGTAATAATAATAAAAATAATAATTAACGGTTTATTGAATGAGCATGGCAGCCGGAAGGCTGAAAATATACAATTACATAATTGGGGAATGGGTCTCTTGGTTTACAAATGATATACAAGTGTGTGTGTGTGTGTGTGTGTGTGTGTGTGTGTGTGTGTGTTAAAATACACTAATTAAATAAAGACAGATAAAGAGACAGACACGAATATTGCTATACAAAAAGATATCTCGTCCACAGTGATGAGAGAGAAAGAATCTCACCAAAGAGACTCCCCCTCCCTGTGTGCAGTCCTTAGAGTGGAAACAACGCCAGGACACGGTGGGAGGGGGATCACGGTCGAGGTCCTCAGAGCTGGGAATCTTCCTAGTTTTATCTCGCGTCCTTGTCAGTGTTTAAAGTGTACACAAATATGAATCATCACCGTAAATCACCGTGCAGGCAGCGAGACAGCACACAGGTTATAATGTTCAGCGCTCAAAAAAGTATGATTTTCAAAATGAACACTGCGACTCCTGTTGTCTCGGTAGGGTTGTCAAAATTCTTCGTCCGTTGTGTCATATTGTCTCATACAAAAACGTAAAGATAAATTTTAGAGCGAGATACTTGTATTTTGTTATGTGACAACAGTGTGGTAGCCTACTATGTTACGTGACAGCAGTGTGGTAGCCTACTATGTTACGTGACAGCAGTGTGGTAGCCTACTATGTTCCGTGACAACAGTGTGGTAGCCTACTATGTTACGTGACAGCAGTGTGGTAGCCTACTATGTTCCGTGACAACAGTGTGGTAGCCTATTATGTTACGTGACAGCAGTGTGGTAGCCTACTATGTTACGTGACAACAGTGTGGTAGCCTACTATGTTCCGTGAC
>NW_024742582.1:0-19693 GCF_018991925.1 Homarus americanus
TCTAGGAAGTGTGTCCAACCCACTTTCCACCGGACCGGGAATCGAACCCGAGACGTCCCGCTTGCGAGGCGAGAGCGGTACCGCTCTACCGCCGGCACCCCCACTTCGGCTGTGACCCCTTGTGAGGCGGGCGTCAGTCAGCTATGGGTACGGTTCCTCGACTAAGTAGTGCCCTTTCACAGGTTTATACACCTCACTTATGTCTCCCCGTGCCCATCTCTAGGCACTTTTGGGTGCACTAGAGAACCGAGGACCACCACCAGACCCCAACCTGAAAAAAAAAAGGTCATTCGTTATCCATTTATCAAATCTTTCTCACTACTATATAATAAACTCAACTTATCAAAACTCATTTACATTTTCTTTAATCTACAGCCGAGGCACAAAATTCAACATTTTAAACTTAACATTACCAAACTCAAGCCACAATCATTTATTTTAATGTCAACTTTTAACATTTCTATTGCTCTACGGCACAAGACCAAAAATCAATTGAAAATTTAACAACTCTTTTACAAACTTCAACGTCACTTACCCTCACTATTCCCCTAGTCTACCTCAAAAAAATACCGGCTCCTTCCACCTCCAACAACAACAACCTGAAAAAAGCATTTATTACCTAACCAATAAAACTTACACTCATTCTCAATACAAATATATTAGCCATGAACCACTTCTCAAATTACAGCTACAACTTCTCTTTAGTCAAACACAACTACACCTTCCATTTTAAATACCATATTGACGAATTCCTCACCGCAAGTGTAGACGCGCTAGCCATCACCTACAAACTTAGACCACGTTCTCTTCTCTATTCCACAGTATAAGCCTTCCGTACACCTGCAATAAAAGGCATCAACCTTCAAAATTTACAACAAACTAGTCAAAATTAATGAAACAAAAGCACATACACAATAACAATTAAGAACACTCTAGTCTGCGTATAAAACTAACACATGAACCATAACAGACGACAACAAAATACGACCATAAACACACACAACCGAGAGTGTAGTACCATTATATAGCCTCCAGTATATAACAGCACAAACACAACACCCATTCAACAATTTCATTCACCTAAACTCCAAATTCGGGGTCTACCTCTGTGCCGGTCACGTCTCTGCAAAAATCAACCTTTCCCACGCTAGTTGGCTCCAACTTAACGCTCATGCGGCAGCCCACTGCGACTTCCTTGCGGTTGCTATTTTCTGAAAATAAACTACTACAAAACTCTCATAAATACAATTTTCTTCACTATTTAACCAAATATACCAACATATCTTAACTTCCCATGACTTTAAATAACAAGGATTATTTTATTACCAAAAAATTCTACCTTTCCTTTAATCATTTTCCTAAAAGTCATACAACCCAAAACACATCCACCAATCACAATCACCTTTACATACAGCCTAAGTATTCACAAGTAAATTGCGAGCACGAGACCCAGGGTCAGTTAGATGCATCTTTAGCTGACTACATTCAAAACGTTCGACTTTACTTTTATCCTCTTCGCCACTGATCGGTCACGTCTCTTTTCCTTTATATTCTTCACCAAAAGGTCAGCTCGCTAGCTGCCCGGGCAATCGGTCACGCACTGTTGTCAAATACTGGGCATGCACCGGCTCCTCAATGTACCTGAACCCGCTCCAGTGTTGGTCAAGTCTTCTCTTCAAAGAGCTCACACTCGATGCCGTCACAACACTCTGGTACATTGTTCCAACAATTTACAACCCTCACTCCGAAAAACTTTGCCCTCACGATTTTCCGGCTTCTTCAATCTTGAGCTGTGACCCCTTGTGGGGCGAGCGTCCGCCAGCTCCAAGCAAGGACACTTAACTGAGTAGTGCCCCCTCAGATGCTTATAAAGCTCAACTAGGTCCCCCCTTGCCCGTCTGTAGTATAAGCTAGGCAAGTTCAGGCGCTCCAATCTCTCAGGCGGCTAGCGAGCCGACCTTTTCGTGAAAAATATAAAGGAAAAGAGACGTGACCGATCGCCCAAGCGGCTAACAAGCCGATCAGTGGCGAAGAGGATAAAAGTAAAGTCGAACGTTTGGAATGTAGTCAGCTAAAGATGCATCGACCCGACCCTGGGTCTCGTGCTTTATGCCGCTTATTTTTCATACACTCAAAGCAGGCTACCAATTGGCTCACCCATATCAATATTCTTATTCATGTCAAATCCCTATCTTTACCTCGCTAAACAAACTAAACATCAATAGTCACTTACCTGCCCTCACCCCTCGTTTACCAAAACGTCGCTGTCGGCACATTTATTTTCTTTTCCACTTCACTATATGCACAACACCTCCAATCTCCTACTATACGCATCAAAACACACACGTATGGTTTACTACTTGGCACACAAATGCTGCATCTTTTTTCTTTCTCACTCATTTTCAAGATCCACCACGATCACTATGAACAGTCCAAGCTCAAGGCACACATAAATGCTGCAGCTTTCTTTTCTTCTCACTCATTTTCAAGATTCCACCACCATCACTTAAAACTACATTGAACTTCAGATAGACAATATTTTAATAATGAACTTGCTACACAATCTACATGCTCATGAATTCACTTTCCATCACTCACCAACGAAATGACACGATTTCTTGCAAAAACACAACATATTCCGCCAATTTCACAAACTACACTATTAACACTTCAACTTTTTAAACCACTTAACACGTTTAACACTTAAAGGATTTCATTTCGATTAAACTACCGTCTTCAATTTAAATATCCTGTACTCTAACAACTTGAATTAAGAACAACTTCAAAATCTCCCTAGTTAACCACAGACAGAAATCTTAAATACGTTTCACAGGCCACAAGTCAAATACTTGTATTAAAAACCACACAAAATGTTTAAGAAAACATTTCCAATGCGGAACACTAACAGCCAAACAAACAAATGTCTAAACACTACTTTATATACTACACTTTACTTTTCTTTTCTTTTCTTTTCTTCTTCACAAACTAAAGGAGTTCTAACACCAGACACAAGGATCGGATTGTAACTGATGCATCCTTGCCGGTTCGACCTTTAAATACCCCAACCTTCCCGCCGAACCGTCAAATTATTTGCTCTCTGCTCACCGAACCACCTCATTCGAATAACTTCAAATTTTCAACATTTTATTCTTCACCTTGGCGTCAAAGTACAAGGATACATTAAAAAAACTCTGGTGTCATCTTCAACATTATTCAAACAAACTCCAACAAAGTCCATTTCATGAAATATAGCCAAAATATATGAGCTCAAAACTGCCACATTCTTGCTTTCCGGGACCCCGAACTTCTTCTCCGGTAAACACCGTCACAACCAAACGAGGGGATTATCCAGATCAACTGCTCTTGGGTATTTGCACCATAGACATAGGTCGCAGTATCGTAGTCAATAAAGTTTCCTTCCAAGATGGAAATAACAACATACCCTACAATCAGTTACTCACATCTCCATTCCTTGGTGAGAACTATCAACGGTGAATTTAATAAAGTCAAGACCCCGAGTAATGTTTTCCCATTACCGTCAAATACTTTACGTACAGTATATATTTATAACTTAATTCAAACAATGTAAAACAAAAACATCGTGGTAACATTCTATACTATGCCATCTTACGTGCTACTAAATGTTATATAATAATTCCTTGACATAAATGTACTCTATATTATCAGGTACCACATTTACTCTCTAAGGTACGTGTGAGCTGAGACCTGACCCAATAAATCATTATCAAATTGTGATAGTAAATATCTCTCTAACCATTGCTATGTCAACTAGAAACTGGTCCATGTAACTGACGAGTATATTATAGTCATCCGCAGAGGACAAACAGCACGAGTACGAGTACGAAATCTTTAGTTAAGAGGTGAAAGAAAATTATTAGGGGTTGAGGGAAAAGTGGTGAAACTGAAATACAGTAGGAGTAGAAAGAATCTTTCTTATTGGTGTTTTATCTTTGTTCTGCTCCCTTGGGTCGTCACACCTTTGTATTAATATTGCTCTATTTATATAATGCTGCTTATTATTATTATTTTTATTATTGTTGGAGTTAGTGAGCCAGCCCAGGTCCTTGTGTAGCTGGGAGGGTAGTCACATTTTTTTGGGGGCTAAGATGTTAGTTCAATGTTAATTGTTAAATATTAGTTATGTTAGTCTAAAGGTACACTGTATGGAGAGGCCTGCCAGGTTCTTAATACCACTTACCACCAGTGCCAGATTTATTAGACCTGTGGAGGCCCCCCTCATTATAACTACCCCAAGAGGGTGGGGTGGCGAGTGAAGCGAACCTAATCATCTGGGAGTTCCGCAATTCTAAATATCATATTATTAGCACCACAGCATTCATTAAAAATAGACGGTTCATAGGAAAACCACCCAGTCGTCAATTTCAACGAGTAGCTAGCCTAATTTCTATCACGTGATAAACATGAATTTTAAAGATTGAAAATAAAATCAACCAAATCAATACAATATTATAATATGTGGAGGCCCCTGGCCAACTGCCCACTTTGCCCACTCTTCAATCCGGCCCTGCTCACAACTCTACTCTACTTTCTTGTAACGTGTACGTTTTCTTCTCCATTGTTGTAACATATGTCTGTCTTTTGTTAATTTTACTGTTTCTGCTCTATGGTCAATTTCAAGTAAAGGTTAATATTAACTCGGTGCTTTGTTCTTCATTGTTTTTCTCTCTCTGTGATCTTATTTTATTCCTCATATTAACTTCTTTAGACTATTCTATTTAAGTTTAAGACTTTTTTAATATTACAATAGTACTATTTGGATGTATATGTGTCTTAACAATGTCTCAGACTTAAACTGAGGCCAATATTGCTGTTGTAATATATTCACAATTTCTATCCAAGATAAGAAAAGCAGTGAATACGATTTCATAATATTTTCCTTTCACGTTTTACACTACTTTCGTGTCACAATAAAGTTTAAATCGTTTACTCGTCATCAAACAACCAAACCTGCCGGCGTTTCCCTCCGGCATGGTGTCACTTTGACGTCATAACAAGGCAATGTTCCCATTGGCTACAATTTCACCTAAAACAGCTTGTGATTGGTCAGGGAGTGTGGGCCGCCTGTATATAAAGCCTGGTAGACGGACGTCAACACAGAACACTGGCACGCGACGACGCTACAACATCTTCTGTACTGTAAGTGTATCTTCAAATTGTAAATTATTTGTTGGCGATTGGGAAGCTATTGTTTAAAATTTCACTTGACAAAAAAAAAAAGGAAATTTTATTAGTCTTGATATTACCTAAACTAAACTTTTTAAATAAGTTTCGCGTTAAACCAGGCTTACATAACATTAATCTTCTTGCTATTTCTAGAACACGCTCATCAAACGACCATGAACCCTATACGAGTTGACCGAGGTAGCTGCAGTGTCACCACAAGAACAATTCGGAGCGTCTACAAAATTTACCTGTTGCTGGAGAACTCGATCGCAACAATTCCTTTCCTACTCCAGTTCTACCGCGGTTAGTGGATCCTTCCCACAGCATTACAGTGAGTTTCCTAGTGTTAAACTACAAGAAATTGGTCTCCAAAAAAACTGCTTTGTTATTTCTTCTACCCCATTTGTGGGTCATGAGCTGTATTGCATTACATTCTGTGCAAGTAAAGTCAAACTTGTACATATTGAATATCCAGTATATGTAACCAATAAAGTTTTTCTATTTATGGAATAATCCAAATCCTTGCTTTTACTAAATCAAAACCCAGAGTATAATAAAATCTCGACTACGTCTGCTGTTTGAAAGTTTGCCCATAAATAGTTCTCAAATACTCTACTTAATGGTGTTAAACGCTTCGGGAAATACAGCTCTACTCCTCTTAAATTAGTATTACTTTTTCACAACATAACCCAATAGACAAATGATGACATTAATGTGTGGCTTTTTACTTTCCAATCGTTCAAAGTCCACAGTGGCCCTGTACTAAAGTACGATCATCACTGGTTTAAACTAATCTTAGTATTGTCTAATAAAACCAGAAGTGGTAAAATACTAAATTCCAAGCAAGACATATGAAAGTCTAACCTATAAATAAAAATATGAACTTCCATCTATGACCACTGCAATACTAAATATAGACCCAAGTCTTTCAATATTCAGTCGAAATCAAGGTAAAATTAGAGGTCTGGTCATGTAGTCTGTAGTTTGGACAATTCTAAAACGCTTCTTCAATTGCATTTCCGCCGCAATGTATATTAGAGTATTTTCATCTCAAAAGACTGCCTTTTACTTGTTCAACATGGGAAAGGCTTTGAAATTGAAAAAGCAAAGTGGGTTAAAGATGTAATAACGACGGTTGTGCATGTCAGAGATAAGAGAACCGTCAACAAGGATATTTAGAGCAAGGTATAGTTAAGTGGGAAGTACAGAAGGAGAATAAAAGCGGAGGGTGGTTTGTGAGTTAACGTGTAGCTATACCTTCTTTAACGAGTCACCCGTCTGAGACGTCCGATTTCTCAGGACGTCTGAGTCCTCCGTTTTCTTTCCATCTTAGAGTGCACCCGAGACTTCCTTGTTCCTAAAGCCCCGTCCACACGATCGAGCAGTGCCCGGCGGGCTTTGACCCTTTACCGGGCAAAGCTTGTGTGTTGTACACACGGGGGTGATTGGCGTCAGTCATAGTCGGGCGCTAGTAAGTGGTCTGCAGTGGCGGATACGCTACGATCGCACGAATAATCGCCCGACAGTGAAAAGCAAAGATCATATCGTTGTGTACTATAATAATTGCTGCTATGTGCAAATGCAGAAAAAGGGGATGGTGCATAGAGTGGTTAGGTCGGAAAAAAGTATTGAAGTCATGCCACGATTTTACGTGAACGGCAAGATGGACACGAGCGAGACATGACAAAGGACTCTAACACCTTTTACAAATTTCGAGCGAAAGTGGAACCATATATAAAAAAAACCAGGATACCAATATGAGGGAAAGTATATCTCTAGAGGCAACGCTTGTATATCTTTCAACTGGTATGCACCTACACGTCACGAGGATATCGAAACAAAGTTTGTCTCGCATAATACCTGCTATGAAGTACTCGAGGAAGATTACTTGCAGGTGAGATTTGTAATCCATAAAAATGGATTGAGTTATGATATGCATAAACAGGAAGCTATGGGACGAGAACGAAGAACACACACGAATGTCCTCATTACATAAACAATCTCCTGTCACGCCAATATTGTACATTGCATTTGGTTATACACTGAGCGGGGAACACGTACGTATAACATTTGTAATACTTATATACCACCAGGCAGGCTGACCATGATTTCGCTCAACGACGGGCCTTTAATATAACGACACAGAATTGGAAATTGCAACAGTGGTGGTATATGTTAAGGCAACTTAGATATCTGATTATAGTTGGAACATCCATTAAGTGATGGTGAAAGCTTCAACTGTCTTTGTTGTTAGTAAAACTACACGAGTGGCTTGTCCTTGGGGATAGCCACATGTTTCCAAGTACTACTGAAATTAGATCATTTTGATGCCCGAACGTCAAATCGAATTTACCAACCGTATTGAAACACTTTTCTCACACACTGTACCGCCAACTCTGACCTGCACACACTACCCATGGGCAGCCAGCCTCTTTGTGGGGTGGCGAGTGAAACGAGCCTAAACATCTGGGAGTTCCGGGGGAGCTGTAAGCCCCCCCCGGGAAAATATTGAAATTTGAACACTTCTTTGCAGAATTTGGAAGCCATATGCAGTTATATTGAGGAAATTAAAACATTGAGACATTTTTCATTAACTGTATATTTATTGATAGTGTACAAATTCCCAACACACACAAAAGTGAGACATGACTGGAGTCATTCGTGTGGTTTCAAGTCGACCAGCCCTGATATGTAGAGAGGCCCTGCTCACGAAAGAGGAACTTAAAAGTAGCCAAAGCTGACATTTTTTTAAACCAAAAGGAGATTCAGAGCCCAGTGACAGTAAACTCCCAGAGGATGACACAGTAGAGGTTCACTTTAGTGATTCGGATGACGAAACGAGGTCAGCTGAGATTAAGTAAATCGCCACCTACAGCAATGCAAGTACCGTAGTGGATACTCTCCTACAAACTGACGAGCCTAGCCGCATTCCAATGAGACGGGATTCGGCGACTTTCTCACGGGGGTGGGGGGGGGTCGCCACCTGCGACGCTGGCATCCGGGTTTACTTCCGGTAGCCGAGTGTATGACCTCTCGGTCTCGCCGTTGAAATTCATTCTACCCTACGTTCCTGAACACGCCGCGTCTCGTCTCCTCTTCCAAGCACCAACTTCCCACCACCAGACTCTTTTGTATATAATATATTTTATAGAAGAAAACCACCATTAAGAGTTTCCTTTCTCCAACCTGTGACTGAAGCTTCGTCCGATTCATCTCAGTTGAATTATAAGAAACATTCTATGGAACCGGTGTCGAGTGATCCGGCTGACAGTTGATGATAAACCCATTGACTATTTACTAAATCATTCTCTTGATCTAAATTGTGAACAAGGTCACTTCTCAACAAGTGAAAAGGAAAGAGTTCGGTATGTGCCCAAATCCTTGTTTACATGATGACAAAGGGAATGGCTTGTGTATTCTCCAAAAACTGGAGATGTATTTGGCGTTCAATGCGTTTAGCGACTGGAAAAACTGCCGGCGTACAGTTGCCGAACGTGAAAGTGGCAGAGAGCATCAAATTTCAGTTGGGGTGTGAGGGCAATTACAGCAAGGCGAATTCATTCCACTTTGGCTTTGCAACTACAATTGGAGAGAAAATAATGCAAAGAACGTCTATTGCGCATAGTTGAAACACTACAAATTTTAACATCGAGAGGTCTTCCTCTCAGAGGTAGTGATGAAAGAATAGGCTCTAGCAACAATGGCAATTACCTTGCAACTCCTGGCCAAATTGGACACTTTTCTTGCACAGCATCTGGTGCTGTGCAAACACTTCATATCTCTCAAAAACGATTTGTGACCAAATGGTCAATCAATTATCATAAGTGAAGTGAAACGAGACAAATATTAGTCAGTTAGTGTAGATTCCACACCGGATGTTAGTCATACTGACCAACTTACATTCATAGTTGAGCGATTTTTATAACTTCATAGACATATACATGACCATGGTGCACAGAGCATAGCCTCAACTATTGTACAGTTAATTACAGAAGTTCGTCTTGAGGGCAGAGTTATGACAATGCTGCCAATATGTCAGCCATTTACACTGCCAGAATAAAGGCTGGCATATTACGTCCCTTGTGCAGGTCACTCCTTGAACCTTGTAGGAACATCAGTTGCCTTGGGTCTCTTTCAAATTCCGGATTTTTGCAAACCTTATACAACTACTTCTCAACCTCCACATATAGTTGGGATCATCAGCTGCACTACCGGCTGAAGGGATTGTAGCGAAATCCCTTTCAGAAACTGGCTGCAGTGTTTTTACATTACCTTGAGATAAAGTCAGCACTGGAGAACAAAATATGTTCCGACAGTAGCTTCAAGGTCAAGGCCTCATAAGACGAATGGAACCATTTGAAACACCACTTCTTGCTGTAAAATAGTATCAAATCTTAACAAGGTTTAATGCAACCAGCTTATCACTTCAAAAAGTTCACACCCACCTTCTGTCAGTTGTGAAACTGTATGAGAGCTTGATCATCTTCGTCTCAGAAATGAGACGGGGTCAGTTGGATGAAATAGAAGATCAGGCTAGGGCTTTTGCCGAGCCTGTCTACAACGACAACAAAAAAGAGAAAACATTTCTTGGATGAATCAGTTGGCACTGAAACTCAACTTGATCCAAGGTGGACAATTTCTACACCATATTACGAATGAATAGAAATAAAGAAGCGGTTTACCTTAACGGAGTATGACACCATTGGCTGTCAGTACCTATTCCAGTGACCTGGAAGCATCTGTTCTAGAGGAGTTTTTGCAATTTAAAGACATTTTCTCTTCTGAATCTGACAAGTCAGTGACAAGCCTTTCCAGATGGTATGTTGACAACTGCCTTTCCAAACATTAGTAGTAGTAGTAGTAGTATCTTCGGGGACACCACTGAAAGGTGGAGACGGCCCCTCGGAAACACGTGGGCTCGGCGTCGGTCGCCGAGACAGTCTCAAAGCCGTGGTTTAACACCAGAAGCAGTTTTTCTATTTCATTCATTTTATCCACAAATGTTTGCATGATCGTAATAAAAATGATACAACTTTTTCTTTAATTTTAAGATTTTTTTTCTCTATCTACGATCATAAATCACCCATAGCGGGCAGGGCACGAAACATGAAGGAAATTACGGGGTAAAACAACGAAACTCTGATCGTGTGGCAGTGAAGAAATAAATTATTTACCATAAATGTTCGGCCAATATTTCTTTCGTGACGTTGCACGTTCGCGTCTCGTCGTAAACCGTAAATTTGTGATTTCGGTCTCCGTATACATTAAAAGCAAACGACGGAGGCTCTCGGCGGGGGGAATATTACGGGACATAATAAAAGAAAAAAGCTGGCCGGAGACAATCTTTTATTCTCACTTTGGTAACACAAATTGAAAAGTTTTATTCACAACATATTTAATTTAGAGTTGACAATAAATATCTTGTGTTGAAGACTTAATATGATATGTACAGATCCTATCTATCATCCATAGTCTGGCAACAAATTGCTCAACATCGCGCCGTTACATTTTCTGACGACGGAGATGAAATATGCAAGACGTAACAACTCTTGGCTTAGATAAACAATGTCTCATAAATGAGATACAGGTATATCTAAAAATGAATGGCGCCAAATAACGATGATTTGGCACCGACC
This sequence comes from Homarus americanus, assembly GCF_018991925.1. Taxonomy (NCBI): domain Eukaryota; kingdom Metazoa; phylum Arthropoda; class Malacostraca; order Decapoda; family Nephropidae; genus Homarus; species Homarus americanus. Next base: position 10,842 of record NW_024742582.1, read on the forward strand.
GTTACACTAATGACATGCACTATACATCACTTGACAAAACAAACATTGTCACATCATGTGACATTAAATATGTACAGTACAGTTTACAAAAGTTCATTTACTGTATATGCCAAAGATGGCACTATGGTGTGGTGCAGTTTGGAGCAATAATTTAAATCAACCATTTCTGTTCCTATAGTACATTAATATTTTGAGGAGGGAGTTGAAATATAGGTTCCACTTCAAAAATCCAAAATGTTTCAGATAACTGAACTTGTTGGCTAACTCAAGGTCATTATTAAAAACCCTAATATTTCATTAAGCACCAAATAAAATACTACATATATGACAACTATAAACTAATATATAATACTGCATGTACAGGTATAACAAACACACTAAACTAAGGAACTCAAAATATAATGTTAATAATAATACAGGCCGTCCGCAACTTACAACAGGGATAAGTTCCTGGACCCATACTTTAGGTTACATAACATAAAGTGCTGTTAAACAATGATGAAAATAATGACAGTTTAATTACAACTTTTTGAGGTGAATGTATTGGGATCCCGTTCGTAAGTGCGGGTGACGGCGAGTCGGAGGGTGTAACTCAGTGACCGACTACGAGAAAATGCCCCGGTGATGATATCTTAGCTTAGTGTGCTGAAACGCCATCATCTGGCAGCGCGGTAAATTTTTATAATCAATGCGATCACTTTTGGATGTTCACAGTTTGGGGATAAATGATGTTTGGATTTTTTTAAGTGCAACCTGTATATAACATTACTGTACAGTATATATTTCTGAGCAAGTACAACTCGTGAGGAGCCACAAACGTACTCTTGATGTATGCAAAACCTAATTTTAGATTACAGCATCCCTATATATACAGTATATCCGAAACAAAAATTGAGAATGCCAAAACAAATTACAATGTTATGAAATACATAGTGGATACTTGTTTAGTACAACTCACTAGCAGCAACAATATTGAAATAAAATATATACTGCACTGCGTAATTCCCTATCATTGCTAAGTGTTGCTTCAATGTGACCTCCAAAGTGTAAATAGTACACAGCCACATTCCATTGACAGAGCCAGGTCAGCAGAGCTTGACACAGTGATGGAGGCGTGATTAATCAAGGAGTGCCTATTTCTGCTCCTACTGTGAGAAAAACCCAGACAGTTTAACCAGATTTTGGAAATAAAAGTAGATTACAAAATGTGTAATGCAGATTTAGCGGTGACAAAATCATACCTAAAAGCTTGTACTGTGCTGTACCTCATAATAAAACACTCAATATTTGCATTTATATGTACACCTTTACATTTATCCCCCACAAATACCCTTTTAAAGCAAATTGACAACTTTTTAAGTGGTATCAGGATTCTTACTAATTAAACATTCATCCACTTGAAATGGTAGGGCTAATTATATTGAAGATATTCTTAATATAAATCATTGTACCTCTGACGATACTCTGGAGAAGAGACCGGATGGCAAGAGCAAACTTCAACTCTCCGGATGACATCTCGGAGATGGTCGGAAGGAGCTGATCGTAAAGACGAACTCCTTCTGTTGACTCGGATAATATGCGAAACACCTGGAATAAGAAATTTTTTTTAAAAATAAGCATAATATATTTGTACATGTTCTAGGTATTCGGTTCTAACTACAGGGGCGAACAGAAACACTCGTAGAATTCTATTTTGCTGGTTGGTGTAGGTAGGTCACCACGAGGTCAGGTCTTATATAGCGGAGATAAGCGTGGCTTAATAGTTGACCTCCGTCGTCTAAGGCGGCGCTGGTTGACCTAGACCACGACGCATACGCTGGGGAATTCGCGGGGTCGGCTACTCTGCGACAAACAGCGTTTGTAGGGGAGGAATCCACTACGATACTCCCCCCTTCCCTCCAGGAGACTTGTTGTCTGCAGGGTTGCATGGCACATGCGAGGCAAAACGGCGGTGCATGCCACATGCGAGACATAACGGCGAGGGCGTGAAAGACCCGGCCGCTCGGGGAGACAACTGTCTCGAGTCTAGACACACGAGATCTGTGGGAGAAAAAGGGTGTGTGGGGGCGATGAATGTTGTGCTTCTGTCGCTGCAGGGGCAGCGTCCTCATGATCACTGGGTCAGGGGCGACGTCAGGAGGAGGGTCTATAATAGGAGCAGGGTCTACAACAGCAGGTGGGAGTGCCGGAGGGAAAAAAACAACGGTGTGTGGGGGCGACGAATGCTGTGCTTCCCTCTCGGCAGGTACAGAGTCCTCAGATGCGCCTGCTGGGGTCGATAGGACGTGGTGCTTGGGGCAGGAAGAGGAGCTGGTGTCTGCTTAGAGTAGCAGAGCTGCTCTACGGTGTCTAACCTGAGGTGTAGAGACAGTACCTGTAGAGCCGATGAGAGCTGCCTCTGTGTGGATAAGCCAGTCTTCCATGTTGCTTGAAGACTGGGAGAGTGATCGGTTTCTCCTCCATCCTGTGTGAGTGCGAATCTCCGGGGTCACCATTTGTGGGGTTATGAGATATTGGTTGGAGAAAGGAAACTCACAATGTGCTCTCTGTATACATATTGTATTGGATGTACAGAGCAGCTTGGTGCTGGGAAGTGGCAGGTTGGTTACAAGCGTGATGTAGAGAGATCTGGTTGGTGAGGGTGCTCAGAGGAGGACCAGCTTGTGGCTCGCCATGCTCGCCGACGGAAGCGAGGGCCGCCAGGCAGGAGCGGAGGAGGTGGTGTTGGTAGAAAGAGGTAGGTCACCACGAGATTAGGTCTTATATAGCGGAGGTAGCCCACTACAATACAACAAGACGGCACTCCCTACTCTATCAACAACCGAGCCCTCAGGCGACATGTAGCAGCTTCCATATGTCGCCAGGCACATTATCTAAGCGTGTGGGACATAACAAATGCATTGCCACATGCTGCTGGCTAGGCTAAATAAGTAGTATATATATAAATGGAATACATAATATACATACAACATACACATATAACCCCCCCCCCTCTATACGCTCATAGCAAAGTCTTGAGCGGACCTTTTCTTTTGGATCCGTTCTGAGCGTCGAGGGACTTGATCACTGGGGAGGACACAGGACTCAACACTGGTGACGGGGTCAGCAGAAGGCGTTGTTACGGGGCGGAGAAAACGGCGGTTACCTCCACCACACGCGACCACTGGGTAACAGCACCTGGTAGTCCCGTGATCTACCGAGACCCATGACTACGCCCACTTTGTCCTAACGTAGGGAGATAAGGTCCTGAACACGGACTTGGGTGCCGACACTCAACTTGGGGAGAGAACGGGCGTGGTAGTATTAGCGGGCGACGACGTCACGAACTCGTTCGGCGGCCGCAATCCTCTGTCTTAACCTGCCACTCCTTGGAGAAGGACTGAGCGTGAGCAGGGATACAAGACCTGGGCAGGGGAGCATCCGGTGTAGCTGGGTTGTTGCGGAGTTCGAAGAGACCCCGGTCGAAGGCCTCGCAGTTGAGGATATTCCCAGAAGTGGCCACTTTGAGGATGAGGTGCTTCAGGGATTTGACAACAGCCTCGGCGTGGCCGTTGGACTGCGGGTAATGGGACGGTGACAACACCTGCCGGACTCCCCGTCGCTCGATGAACGCAGCAAAGTCCCGGCTTGTGAACTGCAGCCCTCCGTCGGTGGAGGTGGGGGAGAGGAGGTGGGAGAGTGCAAGTAGGGGAGTGCAGGTGAGGGAGTGGAGGTGTGGGAGTGGAGGTGGGAGGAGTGCAAGTAGGGAAGTGGAGGTGGGGGAGTGGAGGTGGGGTAGTGGAGGTAGGGGAGTGGAGGTGGGGGAGTGGAGGTGGGGGGGAGTGGAGGTGGGGGGAGTGGAGGTGGGGGAGAGTGGAGGTGGGGGAGAGTGGAGGTGGAGGGGAGTGGAGGTGGGGGGAGTGGAGGTGGGGAAGTACAGGTGGAGGTGGGGAAGTACAGGTGGAGGTGGGGAAGTACAGGTGGAGGGGAGGGACCAAACGGGGTCACGGTACTTCGGACGGGAAGCACCTAATACTCGAAAAGCGTTACGAGGGACAGACCATCTACGTGTCGCATACACTCCCGGGTCCTTCTCGTACGGTATTTTGGTCTCCGTTAATGACGTTTCTTCGTCCGGTTGGGACACGTGACCTAGGTGCATCCTCCTACATTTAGTATTCACTTTTATCTTAAGAGCCATTCTTTTGACCTCTCCTGAACCTGACAGTCTGTTTGAGTCCCAATTTCCCTAAAGAACTTAAGTGTTGTCCCAAAATACTGGTACAGAGAAGTTAATATCGTATTGTCCCGGAGTACGATGATAACCACATAGTCATGATGAAGGTTGTACGACATGGTTGAGAAAATATCACTTATTAAATCAGAAAATATTTGACATCTTCAGGGTTGATTTCATACTGAAGGAATAAAGATGCTTTCATTATAGTACAGTAAACTCCCTCTAGCCCGGACTCGCTTAATCTAGATCCTCTTGAAAACCGGCCTGGGGTCCAGCACCGGACACAAGTATCCCCGACCAAAATCCAGATAGCACGGGGGAAAGTTGATGTAATCGGGGGTTCCAACTGTGGTGGCACAGAAGGGTAACCATGTCATTAGCAGTGACAACTGAAAAATCACACTTCTCATCCACTTAAATAACAAACAACAATTCATCTATGACAATACTCATTGCAGAATCAGTAGCTGTGACGTGTAATATTTTGTTATTTGATCACTAACATAAAATATGATACTATAGGTATACAAACAATTCACTTACTGGAGTTGTCTATTTACTGGAATTTGCATCTAAAAATTAAATTATTTACCTATTATACAGTACAGTACAGCATTGATTACTGTCAAAATAACAATATTTTGAAGTTGCACTGAATTCACATAAAATTTCCGACTTTTTCCAGCCTCCGTTAAAATTGTTTGCCATTTCCAGACCAGTAGACACCCTCATCATCCAACTGAGTACAATTTAATCAATGCATCACAACATGATTTCATGGATAGAATATTCTGCTGACAAACTTATGTCATTTTCATTGAATTTTTAACAGACCACATGGACCAAGGTCTACCAGTGGATGTGTTGTACGGTCAGTCAAAAGGAACGAGTTTCTGACTCGACTGTCTCTCGTTTGATGCGGGTGTGCGGTTTCATTTTATTTGGGGTTCAACAAACTTTTGGACCATGGATGTATGTGGATTTCTCTAGGGCACTTGATAAAGTCTCACATCCACTACAAGCTGGCCAAGTTCTCATGTTGAACAAATATAAGGAAATACTACTTTACACAGACTGGTAGACCTATGGAACAGTCTGCCAGCACAAGCTGTGGAATCAAGAACAGTACTGGACTACAAAAGAAACCTTGACAAAATTATCAAGAACAATGCAGGGATCTTACATAACCCACTGGTCTCCATCCCTTGGCATAGCCACCTCTATTGGGTGGCCATTAGATAAATAAGGTAAAAACAGTCTCAAAGGAACACAAGTGTTACCGCCACAGTAAGATAAACTAGAAGAGACAGAAAGAGGGATGATAAACTAGGCGGGAGAGAACGGATATAGTGTTGACGACGAATTAGCCGAGGTGCTTCAATACGAAACGGATGGCCCTCGAGGGTAGTCCACCGATTTCTACGGGACAGACGACACGTCGGTTCGGACCACTAGACCCTAAGACGTGAGCGATCGTGAAGTATTAGAATCTGCCAAGAAACTCTAAATAACTTTAATAAGTATATTTATGTACTGTAATTTGATCTGATGTATCAACAGTTATAAAACGCGAGTTATATTTAAGATGTTAACAGGCTATGTACTGTACATAGGTTGTATTATTCATACTATGTATCCCGAGATAACAGCATTTGTTATATGAGAATTGTTCTTTGACCGAATTATGTGGTACCTCTCAACGTCGAGGGTTTATTTCTCCAGCGTCAAACCAATAACGCTCCTATGAGCGTTAACAGCAAGTACTGTACTGTATTAGAATAGGCTTATACACCTAACGAGAACATGTGAAATAACAGTTACTCACCTCCCACAGGTCAGCTGTGTTTCATCAGTTGTCATTGGTGCCGTCATAATATATGGGTCTGGACACTCAGGTAGGGTGTGTCAATTTAGGGGGTGAACTGGCTAAATTGAAAATCGAGTAATTTGGTAGCAATTTATTGTAGTCTTTAAGCATGCAAAACAATATTCTGGCATAATTTTTTTTTATAATAAGTCCTACCTACATCAAATGGATTTTTAAATGTACATATTTGTGAATTTATAACATAACCAGCGTTTGCACACATGTTACTGTTTCAAGTTTCAAATTATTATATTTTATTATCCGTAGTCTATTTGAAAGTAACCAATGCCTTCATACTCTCTTTGCTTTGGTTTCTTGTCATCAGTAATCTGCTTGCTATTTGTGCTTTGATGTAACCTTCTCGCCTCTCGTGGCTGTAAACATGGCCCGCTGCTTCTGTGACCATTTTCACACATCTCTCCACACTTTGAGTGTGGGAAGGCCACTTCGGCACCTGCATTGGAGTCTCTTTAAGGTTTCTCAATTCTTGGCTAGTTAGACTTGTTGTCAATGGTGACTCTAAGACTTCCAAACTCAAGTCAACCAATTCTGACAATTTGGTGGCATTGACGTTTATTGGGGGAACTTTTCTTGAATGAAACGAACAGTCTCCCAACTGGTCGTCATCTATTAGCGTTCCTCTAATCTTTAGAATGACTTCTACAGCCTCGGTTTGGAGATTGGTACATTGACTGCAAAGCATTGCTTGCAAAACTGCTTCTGATCGAGCATACCAAGCGGACCTTCTTGCCACAGGTAACACGATGTCCCTCACTACCTTCCTCTGTTCTTACTAGCTGCAATTGAAACAAAAGGTGATCCACCCACATAGGATTAAGTTTCACACTAAACTCCAATAATAAATTCAACAATTAACCTCAAATTCTTCAGCACTTTGCCCTTCAATTCGTGTTTGGAAATCCAAATCCTGCAGAAACGAAGAGCTGTAGTTAACCAACAGCTGTGACTGACAGGTCCAATCTCCAAGAGAGCCAATGATCTTATTGCTTGGGCAATACGATAAGCATAGGATTGATCTGTGCCGAGATCTTTGATGACTCCTTCAGACAACGCCGGAAGGGGAGGGCCAACTTCGACCTTTGGAAAGGTTGTATTTATTTCTAGTTGTGTTGCTGCATCCAGCATGATGCCAAGGGGACCTGACCACTTGTTGTTGCTCTTTGTAGGACCATCAAGTTCCTGGATGAGATGACGAAGAGGTAGCTCGCCTGTATGTAAATCACATACAATCCAAACAAGTCTTCTTCCTAGTTTTTTCTCTAAATGCGTCATTACACCCCCCTGCCATCCGGTGTTCACTGCAGTTGAATCTCCACCAACAGCCTGCAGTGAACTGCCAAGCCCTCTCTCCTGAACCCAACATAAAATATGATCAGCAATGACCTCTGCATGTTTCTTCCCTTCTACTTCAGTTTCGGGAGCAAAGTGAAACAAAAACCGACCACCAGGCTCAGAACAGACAGAGTAGTGTTCTTCTTTGATGAGACCTGGAAACTTTCTGTTCACTCCCTCTACTTCTAGCAAAACTTTTGTGTCATCTATTCTTCCATCAAGCAAAAGACAGGAGAGCCCTCCCTCGCTTAAATCTTTTTCATGCTCACCAGATATTTCCTTCATTATTTTTTCTTGTGCTCTTCTAATTTTATTATGATCTATCACCAAAGATACATCCTCTCGGCTGATGAGGCCTGCATCTATCCAAGCGGCGGCAGTTGCAATTTCTGCAGCCTCACGAAGTTCAGCATGGTGGCGAATACTAGCTAAAGCAATGTTTGAAATATTTCTTGTGTTGTATTTCATTTTCTTTGGTAAAGGTTCAGATGGCTCTTTGGAACTATCATCTGATGTTGCTTCCTGTTCATCAGAAGAACTATCAAAGAAGTGATAAACATCTTGACACAGCTCTTCCTCTCTTTGGATGGCTTCTTCACTCTTCATTTTCTTCTTTTGTTCCCTCTCTTGGATTTGTTCTCTCTTCTTGGCATTAGCAATCTGCTTCTTTGTTTCTGAATAATCTATTGAACCCATTTGCATACTTCCTTGGCCTTCTGCTTTTGTCCTCTGTGCCTTTATAAATTCAAGCTCTAAAACAGGGATCTTCTTTTCACGAGGACAACCACAATCAATGTGGGAATTATTTTCTCTCTTACCTGAGTGAGAACAGTTGGATTCAGAACATAATTGTATGGAGCACTTGCAGGTCAAACAGAGTATCAAGTGTGTGAAGAAATTCATTTTTCCTGGCCAAGTTTCCTTTACCAAGTGATGTTTCAACTGCTTTGTGCCATAATTTCGTTAGTTCGACACTGATTAATCACAGGTGGTTTGAATAGTGCATTAGCTTTTGTCCATTGATGCAGAAGAGGGACTATCATGTCATTTATGAGTTCTTTATCTGTATAGTTCCTTCTGTCCTTTGCATTTTTTTCTCGAAGGAGTAACCCTAATCTTAGCATGTCTCTCACTGTTGGAAGTTCTGATACAGGAAGCTCCTTCCCTTTACCAACTAGCAGGCTCAAGTGGGTTGACAGCTGACTTCTTGTCTTCAATTTTGACATCTTCACACTATCTGACAAATAGAAAAATATTTCAATGTTTCATAATTCAATTGTTGTTTCAAAAAATATCAATTTGTTTATCAAAAATGCTGTAACAGAAATAACATAATAATTTCTTAGAACATAATGTTTTATACAATGATATAAGTAACTGCGACAATCAATATGCCCTACTTACAATAATTAA
>NW_024742583.1:0-27112 GCF_018991925.1 Homarus americanus
CAGTATGGGCCAATAGGCCTGCTGCAGTTTCCATTCTTATGTTCTATGGGGCACCGGATGGTGTGGTGTTCACGTAGTGCAGTAACTCGTCCTCGGGTGTTGATATGAAGGACCTCACGTGGTCATGGAGACACCAGGTGGTGTGGGGTGGTGTCACAGTACCTCACCCTGCTGGGGTGTTGTGTTATCTCGTAGTCAGGTGTGAAGCCGACCCACTGTTGTTCCCATGGTGGACTGATTAGCACCTCCTAGCCAGAAGATGGTGGTCAGTCCCAGGGTGCTTCTATCTCACTGGTCTGTCACGGCTCTCACTGGTACTGTATGGTACTGAATTCACTGGCTTAAACACTGTTCATCACTGTTCAACACTGATCCCACTTCTTTCCGAAACGAAATTGTCACTTTTGGATTATGCTGATATCCTGGTGGTGAGGATGGGTCAGGAGAGGGACTTGAGAATGGGCCGAACATTGGCCAAGTGGGGCCAATGCTCAGCAGGAACAGCGCCTGAATAGGTCTCGACCCTACGGTGGTCAAGGATGTAGTGGTGAAAGGACTTTTGCATGTCAAAAGTAGAGACCGTTTGCAGACACCATAGAGATTGGGGCCTATAAAATGTGGTGTTATAGGCATATGTTAAGAAATAATTTACACTGACAGGAAAACAAATGAAGTACTTTAGGTGAACAAAGACCAAGGAGGTTTTAATTGTTAAAAGAAAAGAACAAAAAGAGATACTTGGTCCTATATTTAAGGATAAGGAATAATAACAAATATTACTGGACAAGTTTAGGTAGGAGAGCCAGGGGAAACAACCCGAAAACGTTTGCAGTGGAGGATCTGGCAGCCAACCCTCAGACATGAGGACGGTACTCTGATTGATAGATTGATTGATTGATTGAATGATTGAGAGAAGATAGATTAGTGGAAAATTTTGCTAGAATTAAATATACTTTTAAACCTGTCCTAATTAACTCCACTAGATACCATCATGCACAGTCCTCACTGTCACATATGTATCAAATCGACTTCACCGTGGAAAACAGTTTCAGACGATTGATAGGAATTCATCTAAGACGGATATTAATTATTCTACAGATACAAATACGTGGTTCCACCTGACAACAGTTTCGGCTCCAAGCAGACTGATGGGTCCTGGTCAGGCTTGATGGGCATAGTGGTGAGGGAGGTAAGTGGGGTGAGGCATCAATCGCGACGAAATTGTAAATCGCATGAAAGTAAGAAACTGTGATTCCGGCCTTTAAAATTTACAATTGTTGCCAATTTTATATTCGTTTATTATAGGTAAATTTGCTTGTGTTTGTGTTACCCAAAGTACAGTATTTGTAGTGACATTCCGTTTAAATATCAATTTCATATTTATTATATCATAGCATATGAGGATACAGAGATGCCCGTATTAAATTTATGAAATGCATACGGACTATAGTATATATATATATATATATAATATATATATATATATATATATATATATATATATATATATATATATATATATATATATATATATATATATATATACTTGTATATACAACAACGGCAAAATAGTCTTTCTTATGTTTATTTTGTTTTTACCCACCGAGGAAGCGGAGTTTTGTGCTGACCCGGTGAGTTTGTCTTTGCACGGGCTGAAGTGGTGGATTTTACCATGCCACTAACTATACTATACTCAAGGATTCGCTGGTCGAGGGCGGCCGAAATCGACCCGTGGGGCTTCCTGTTCGCACCTCTGGCGCCGTTAGTGGGTGGCCATCCTGACGACAATGTTGATGCTGCCAGTCGTTATGTTCCTCTTGTCTTCTTCTTCTCTCGAAACGACTATAAACATGACAACTGGACATCGAATTCTTTAGTTTATTTCGTATCTTACTGCAGCAAGGTAAGTCTTAGGTCCTTGCCATAAAGAGAGCACTTGTGCTAAGGATAGCCTCCAAGGAATTATTTCCTTGGTAAGGTTTGTATCAACAAATCATAAACAAGTGCTTGACATATATGGATCTCACGAAGGATGTATTTCCCAGTGAACTATATCGTATGACAGTGACACCAGTAATCACCAGCGTCTGTCTTGCCCCTTCATCCCACACCTATCAAGCTTGCTGAATTTGTACTAGAAGATTGTTCTTTCGTCTCCAGGACCAACACTGAATATCTTTATTAAACGATCCGATCATCAAAGTCAATTTAATTTAATGCGGTTACCTACGTGACAAAAATATTTTCTGAATTTGTCCAGAACGATATTTGACTCATTAAGTACACAGGTTTATTGCTTTTGAATGTGATAATGCCCATCCAAATTAGTTTAATCGGTTATGACTAAGCGATCTAACTAAGTATAAATTCCACCTTGTGTTGATCTTCGAAAAGTAGTAGAAGTGTAAGCAGAGTCCACAGGCATGACTACCCATTAGAGACAGTACTTTATACTAAGCCCCTGGGGCAGAGGGGGCCTGGACTGCAGTCAGTCGCCCACCTACCCAACTTGAACAGTTAGTTATGTACACCCTTTACCGAAGGGTGGACTGGGAGTGCTTCTATGATCTAACTAGTGGCGCCTGGAACAAGAAAGGATTGTATCTGAAACTTTCATTATTTCACGATTCTAATACTGGTATATTGTCTCATAAACACATATACACACTCACTCAAAAGCATGTGTGTGTGATGAGTATTCCGGATTTTTCCAAAGATATGATTATTCCATCAGTATATCACCAATACACTTTTTTTTAGATAATAACTATGTACAGGTAAAATTAAAAAAATATGCTAATTTTTAGATGTCTGTTCTGATTTTTTCTTGTTTCAAACAAATATTTTATGTAAAATGACACTAGGTTGTCTAAACTAAACATGCGATTAAATAGGTAACAGCGATCGAGGATGACATATATTGACAACTGTACACCTACTGTATATGAATTATTTTTTTATAAATAATAGCTGAATTTATTCTTTAAGCAAAAGAGTGTTTTATTTGTATTTTTTATCTTTCAAGAATCTTTTTTAGGGTCCACTAGAGGTCGAGTGGGGAAACCGTAGTTATCTTTAGTGTTTGCAAGCTATAGTTCCCTAGACGGCGAAATGAGAAACAATAGATGTACGACCCTGATGTTTAATACTTCCAGTGGGCTACCGATTCCAATGCCGATAATGCAATTATTTAGCTCTAGAGAAATATTTCCTCGCATACATTAACAACCCCTTGAGTGTAACAACTTATCCCTTTTGAGTACAATAACTTAGTCTATAGAGTGCAACGACTTGATCACTAGTCTCCTTGATCTTAACATTTTGAATACGATGATCAATATCCTTAAATTCGAAGACATTGTACTCAGGGAATAATGTCATTCAATAGTTCGTATAAGAACCTAGGCTTAAACTCATTATATCACTACTACCAACAATACTATTATTATTACATCGGTGCCACAGACTACATGGTGTCTGGATGGTGGTGGAGGCGTCTTGTGTTCGCTGTTTGGATGTTAATGTCACTCGTGCTGGTCAAGAGCTACGCCGGGACTCTCATGTCCGTACTAGCAGTAAGACACATCGAACAGCCATACCAAACCCTTTCGTGACCTTTTAGACAGCCCTCGACAACTATGATTTGGCAGAGCAACTCAAAGAATGTTGAATATATCAAGGTACGTAGAACTTGTAGGTATCTGTCTCTTAATAAGTTGATGTATGTACCCACTTAAATATGAATTGCAATTTATATAGGGGAAGCTTAGTAAGACTTAGGTGCGTTTCTGTCATGTCTTGGTCAAGTAAGACCTTACGATATTATCACCATATGAATATTACTGTAGCCTTATTCTTAAACCTGTACTGTACAAAAATGTACTATAGCAGAATACCTAATATCAGTGTGAAAGTGGCTGTGCATTATGTGAATTTCACCACATTTTTCCTCCAAGTCAGTGGAGTCTGGGATATACCGTGAAGTGGCCGAAACGGAGTCAAGGGGAGGCATCAGGTACCAGACATTGTTTGAGGTCTTCCACAGCGCCGACACCCTGGTGAGGCGAGGCGACCACGTTCTTATAAACAACGAGATCATCATTAGTATGATCGTTAGCCGAGACGTTCTCAAAACAGGTTTCAACTACTTTCTTTGTTATTCTTAGATGGTCAACTCGTTTGGTTTGTCCTTGTACAGTGAATTATGTATATCACAGCATTATAATTTACTCTCGACAGGAGCTGCCATGCACAGGCCAACCGGCCTATTGCAGACTCCTTATTTCTTATGTTCTTAAGTGAGAGAGGTGGTCACTTAGGTCAATCCTTCAAAGACTTATATTTGTCTTGGTGAATATACAGGTGATTCAGCAAAGAGGATAATTAAATTGGAGGATGAAATTCTTGGATAATTCTAAACCACAATGCCTATGGGTAAAATGTTAGATTCTGCATAGTTTCCATGTTATAATATATTTAAGATGTTGTATTAATGAGAGTGAATATGAATTGAAACCCCTATAGGTTTCTGTAATCATTTATCCATAGATCTGTACAGTGTGACCCCTCTTTGTTTCACAACCAAATGAAATGTTCTAAGTTGCCCCTTCTGCCCTAATGCAGGCCTGTACACATCGCACCATTGATTGTCTGACGTGTTCTAGAATGCCTGGACTATGTTTAATGTACTTGCACCAGTCACGAACAAGGGGCATATGCAGAGTCTGACATTTTCACCATAGAGACATTGTGGTTTAGAATTATCAAAGGATTTTCACATATATATATATATATATATATATATATATATATATATATATATATATATATATATATATATATATATATATATATATATATATATATATATATAGTTATGTGTGTGTGTATGTAATCATAGTTCAGTTGCAGTTAATACTATACTAATACACCTGTACCTCCCGTAGGTCGTTGTGACTTCTACTTGTCGAGAGAGAGGTTGCTGCCATCTGCCTTAGCCTCATTGGTCAAAAGAACAGTCCTCTTGTTCCTGTAATAAGTAGAATGTACAAACAATCATAGTGCATAAACATTATTATATTGGTCTATCTATCTAACCGTTCTTATCATTATAAAACATCAATCTTGTTCTATATTTATTTGTCATCATCTTCTACAGGGTCATGTCAATAACTTGGGCTGTACTACCAGTGGATTAAACAACAAATACCAAACTTCACAACGTGTTCCTTCCCTCCGACTAAGATCACTGTCAGCACCTCTCTCCGTGGAAAACTGTAAAATATTTTATATTATACTCTATTTAAAAAAATGATGATCATCACTGTAATAGTAACAATAATATTAATTATTGAATGCAACAGGAACTACCAATACTACTATTACTACTGCTGCCACTACCACTACTATACTTTTTTTTAATTGTATGGCCTCCAGCCTCCCCAAATAGCTATACCTTCGCCACCATTTTATTACCTTAATATTAAATATCCTACTTTACTACTACTACTACTACTACTTATAATAAAAATAATAATAGTAATAATAGTATTAATAGTAATAATAAAAATACTAACAATAATAATAATAATAATAATAATAATAATAATAATAATAATAAACTATCATGAGTTACATAAAACTATAAATCATTATTCGTTTATTTATCGTAGGAATGTTATTTAAATCTAGCGCTCTTCTCCACCCAGGGATGTTTGTGCCCTAGTCACCGGACTGACTCTCAGCGCTCTTATATTTTGCCTCGAGATCATCGCCCATCGTATTTTCCAGTATAAAACTCCCATGTAGTGAATAAATGGTTGACTGACAATAAATAGTGCAAGCTTCAAAATGTTTTATTAGTTTCTAAATGACTAGAGCACTGTGATATTCCTTAAGCTGGAGTGTGTGTTAGTTTTGTGTTTACGTATTTTTGTGTATATGTCTATGTGGCAAAACCATATTTTTCGACTTTCATTTTAACTTTGAGGCACCACACATACAGGGGAAACATGTTGTACCACACAACAGGGGGAACATGTTGTACCACGTAGACAGAGGGAACATGTTGTACCACACAGACAGGGGGAACATGTTGTACACACAGACAGAGGGAACATGTTGTAACGTAGACAGGGGGAAACATGTTGTACCACACAGACAGGGGGAACATGTTGTACCACACAGACAGGGGGAACATGTTGTACCACGTAGACAGAGGAACATGTTGTACCACACAGACAGAGGGAACATGTTGTACCACCTAGACAGAGGGAACATGTTGTACCACACAGACAGGGGAACATGTTGTGCCACGTAGACAGAGGGAACATGTTACCACACAGACAGAGGGAAACATGTGTACACAGACAGGGGAACATGTTGTACCACACAGACAGGGGAACATGTTGTACCACACAGACAGAGGGAACATGTTGTACCACCTAGACAGAGGGAACATGTTGTACCACACAGACAAGAGGGAACATGTTGTACCACACATACAGGGGAACATGTTGTACCACACAGACAGGGGAAACATGTTGTACCACGTAGAACAGAGGGAAACATGTTGTACAACACAGACAGAGGGGAAACATGTTGTACCACACAGACAGAGGGAACATGTTGTACCACACATACAGGGGAACATGTTGTACCACACAGACAGGGGAACATGTTGTACCACGTAGACAGAGGGAACATGTTGTACCACACAGACAGGGGGGAACATGTTGTACCCTGTAGACAGAGGGAACATGTTGTACCACGTAGACAGAGGGAACATGTTGTACCACATACAGGGGAACATGTTGTACCACGACAGAGGGAACATGTTACCACGTAGACAGAGGGAACATGTTGTACCACACAGACAGGGGAAATGTTGTAACGTAGACAGAGGGAACATGTTGTACAACACACAGAGGGAACATGTTGTACCACACAGACAGGGGAACATGTTGTACCACACAGACAGGGGAACATGTTGTAACACACAGACAGAGAGGGAACATGTTGTACAACACACAGACAGAGGGAACATGTTGTACCACGTAGACAGAGGGAACATGTTGTACCACACATGCAGGGGAAACATGTTGTAACGTAGACAGAGAGGGAACATGTTGTACAACACAGACAGAGGGAACATGTTGTACAACGTAGACAGAGGAAACATGTACCACACAGACAGGGGAACATGCTGTACCACACAGACAGGGGAACATGTTGTACCACACAGACAGAGGAACATGTTGTACCACACAGACAGAGGGAACATGTTGTACCACACAACAGGGGAACATGTTGTACCACATAGACAGAGGAACATGTTGTAACACATACAGAGGGAATATGTTTGCCCACATAGACAGAGGCATGTTGTACCACACATGTAGGGGGAAACATGTTGTACCACATAGACAGAGGGAAAATGTTGTACAACACAGACAGAGGGAACATGTTGTACCACACAGACAGGGGGAACATGTTGTACCACACTGACAGAGGGAAAATGTTGTACAACACAGACAGAGGGAACATGTTGTACCACAAAGACGAGGAAACATGTTACCACATAGACAGATAGAACATGTTGTACCACATATATAGGTAATATGTTGTACCACACAGACAGGGGGAACATGTTATACCACATAGACAGAGGGAACATGTTGTACCACAAAGACGGAGGGAACATGTTGTACCACATAGACAGAGGGAACATGTTGTACCACGTAGACAGAGGGAACATGTTGTACAACACAGACAGAGGGAACATGTTGTACCACACAGACAGGGGGAACATGTTGTACCACATAGACAGAGGGAACATGTTGTACCACAAAGACGGAGGGAACATGTTGTACCACACAGAGATAGTGAAGATAACAAATTAAGCGAGATAGTAGTGACTAGTATCGATGTTAGTAAGCAAATAAACAAACTAAAGCCTAATAAGTCACCTGGTCCCGATGAGATATTTGCCAGAGTGTTAAAGGAATGTAAGGAAGAGCTTAGTATGCCCTTAGCAAAGTTGTTTAACATATCCTTAAAAACAGGTGCAGTACCAGAATCCTGGAGGATAGCGAATGTAATACCGATTTTCAAGAAGGGGGATAGATCACTATCCTCTAACTACCGCCCAATCAGTCTAACACCAATAGTAGACAAATTGCTGGAAGCAATCATTTCAAACTCTATACGAAATCACCTGGAGAAGCACCGATTGATCAATGATTCCCAGCATGGCTTCACAAGCGGACGTTCTTGTCTAACTAATCTATTAACATTCTTTTCATCAGTTTTCGAATCGGTGGACGAGGGGCACAATTATGATGTGGTATATTTCGACTTTAGCAAAGCCTTCGACAGAGTCCCCCACGAAAGACTAATTAGAAAGGAAGAAGCACATGGCATCAATGGTAACATCCTTAAATGGATTAGGGCGTGGTTACAGGACAGGAAACAGTGAGTGAGCATTAACGGCACTAAGTCCCATTGGAGCAAGTCACAAGTGGAGTTCCCCAAATCTCAGTACTTGGACCATTATTATTTATTATATACATAAACGACATAGATATCGGCATAGACAGCTACATAAGTAAATTTGGTGATGACACTAAATAGGACGTGTTATTAAATATGACGAGGACTCCGCAAAACTACACAACTAAAAAATTTTTTCGAATGGTCTGAAAAATGGCAGACGAAATTCAACGTGGACAAATGTAAAGTACTCAGTATAGGAGATGTAAACAGGGAAACCAGATACCAGATGAAAAACGATGCCATAGAGAAATCCGACTGCGAGAGAAATTTAGGAGTAATGATAAGGAGGAACCTTAAGCCAAGTAAACAATGTGTTTTTGCTCGTAACAAGGCTAATAAAGTACTTGGGTTCATTCAAAGGAGTGTTAGTTACAAGACTAGCCAGGTCATCCTAAAACTGCATTTTGGGCTTGTGAGACCACACCTGGATTACGCAGTTCAGTTCTGGTCACCGTATTACAGGATGGATATAGAATCATTGGAAAGAATTCAGAGGAGAATGACAAGACTAATCCCGGGCATTAGGATCCTTGAGTTTAGAGACAGGTTAAAGCATCTTAATTTGCACTCCCTCGAGAGACGTAGAGCGAGGGGCGACCTGATAGAGGTGTATAAGTGGAAGTCAGGGCTAAACAAAAGGGACCTTACAAAGGTACTCAAACTATCCAACCAGGAGCGAACTCGTAACAATGGTTTTAAATTAGACAAATTTAGATTTGGGCGTGAAATAGGTAAACACTGGTTTGGAAACAGAGTAGTGGATGAATGGAACAAGTTACCAAATATCATCATTAACTCGAATACGCTGAATAGCTTCAAACATGGGTTGGATGCTGATATGAGCAATAGGGGTTGCTTGTAAACGGGACTGCCCAGTATGGGCCAATAGGCCCGCTGCAGTTTCCTCCATTCTTATGTTAACATGTTGTACCACACAGACAGGGGGAACATGTTGTACCACATAGAGAGGGGGAACATGTTGTACCACACAGACAGAGGGAACATGTTGTATCACACAGACAGGGGGAACATGTTGTACCACACAGTCATGCGACCCGGAAAACGAAACATTATACTTCGAGGGCAATCTTCGTCTTTAAACGGTTGTCTTAGTTATCTCATAGCAATATTTAATTATACATATATATATATATATATATATATATATATATATATATATATATATATATATATATATATATATATATATATATATATATATATATATATATATATATATATATATATATATATATATATATATATATATATATATATATATATATATGCAAGTAAATCACTGTAGGTGCGTGATCTAGGTATATGCTGATAACCACAAGAAAGAAAACACGAAGTTCCCAAGCGCTTTCTTAATTCACATCTGCAGAAATTTGAGTACGGAGCTAAAGAAATACAAAACAAGGTGTATATACTGAGGAGGGTGAGACCTGACCATTGTGGACCTGGTCTCACCCTCCTCTGCCATACTGCACCTTGTTGCTTCTCTTGATCTGTACTCACCAGTGTATTACACAGCACTGAGGCTTTAAATATTTTCTTCCTTGTGATTATCCAACACTATATACTATATATATATATATATATATATATATATATATATATATATATATATATATATATATATATATATATATATATATATATATATATATTGATAAAATCACCCGGGAAAAGGGGAAACAACGGAGCACCTTAACTTTCGTCTTTATTCAAGACATCTTCAGAGGCAACTGGATTACATGGACAGGGTGACCTTATTAAACATGAGGTCAGGTCATAATGATGTCATCCACTAATCCCCACACCAACAACACGTAGAGGAGCTTAAGAGAAGGGGGGTGACGTGACTAGTCAGGTCAGGTAAAAAAAAAGGGACCCACTAAATAACTATCATACATCTAGATCCAAGGTTTTCAAAGCATTTTTAACCTTGGGCCACTGACAAATAAATTTATGTAACATATTATCAGTTTTGAACTGACCATCACAAAGGTTTATTGATTTTAATTCCTTAATCAAATTAGCTTCAACCAGAAGTCTTTTTGTGACACAAGATGATTTGAATACTTCTAAGCTTTTTTCCCAAGCAATGGGATGAATATTATTCCTAACATAAGAACATAAGAAAATAAGGAGTTTGCAATAGGTCGGTTGGCCTGTGCATAGCAGCTCCTGTCGAGAGTTACTACCACTCTCTATCGTCCATGAATCTTTCTAGCCTCCTTTTGAAACTTTCCAGAGTTCCAGCACTTACTACAAAGTTGCTAAGCTTGTTCCACTCGTCCACCACCCTATTTTTGAACGAGTTTCTTCATATCTCCCTCCTAAACCTAAGCTTATCCAACTTAAATCCGTTGCTCCGAGTCCTATCCTGCTTGGATATTATAAGAACTTTAGCTATATTTCCTTTATTGATTCCTTTCACCCACCTAAATACTTCTATCATATCTCCCCGCACTCTTCGTCTTTCTAGGGAATGCAAGTTAAGTTTCTTTAACCTGTCCTGATATGGAAGGTTTCTAAGTCCCGGAATCATTTTCGTCATTCTTCGCTGCACCGACTCTAGTGAATTGATATCCATTCTATAATAAGGGCACCAGAACTGAACCGCATAATCGAGGTGCGGCCTGACTAGCGCAAGATATAGTTGCAATAAGACCTCTGCACTCTTATTACTTACACTTCTAGATATAAAACCCAATACTCTGTTTGCATTATTTCGAACATTAACGCACTGTTTTCTAGGCCGTAGGTCCGGGGCTTACAAGTACCCCTAGATCTCTTTCACAAGTCGACTTCTCTAGCTTGATGTTGTTAAGGCTGTACTGTATACATTGTCAGTATGTGTTCTTCCAATATTAAGTACGCTGCACCTGCTGGTGTTGAATTTCATTTGCCATTTTTCAGACTACCCCTGCAGTATATTTAGATCCTCCTGTAATGCATTTGCATCCTGCCCTGAATTAATCTGCCCCCTATTTTGGTGTCATCCGCAAACTTGCTTATGTCACTGCTGATCCCAGTATCTAGATCGTTTATGTAGATTATGAATAAGAGTGGGTCTAGTACTGACCCCTGGGGAACCCCACTGGTTACACGGCCCCACTCAGATTTAACACCATCTACGCTGACCCTCTGCGTTCTATCGGTGAGCCATGATTTTATCCAATTTAAAACTTTCCTCTCGATACCATGAGCCTTAATTTTTCTCAGAAGCCTCTGATGTGGTACTCTGTCAAATGCTTTGCTAAAGTTTAAGTAAATAACATCGTAATTTTCGTCATTATCTACTAACTCGAAGACTCTCCTAAAAAAAGTCAGCAGATTTGTTAGACAAGATTTTCCCTTTGTAAACCCATGTTGAGAGTCGTAGATTAATTTGCTTTTCTCTAGATGCGATCGGATGCTATCTGCTATAATTGATTCAAGAAATTTCCCCCTACTGACGTCAAACTGATCTGCCGGTAATTTGACGCTGATGCTCTGTCTCCCTTTTTGAATATGGGTACTACATTTGCCTGTTTCCACAAGTCTGGCACAACTCCGGTGTCTAATGGTTTTGTAAATAAATTTACAAGGGGTCCGTTATTCTGTTCCCTACACTCTTTGAAGACTCGATGGATGCTGTTCTGATATTGTACTTATGTTGTCTGATTCTGAACTGCAATGTTTATATATATATATATCATGAAGATCCACAATGAAAACGTGGATAAGATAAATCTTGATAAAATCTTGATAAAATCATCCCTTTTCCCGTGTGATTTTATCAATATAAATATATATATATATATATATATATATATATATATATATATATATATATATATATATATATATATATATATATATATATATATATATATATATATATATATATATATATATATATATATATATATATATATATATATATATATATATATATATATATATATATATATATGCTGATAACCACAAGGAAATAGAAAACACGAAGTTCCCAAGCGCTTTCGTGTAATTCACATCTTCAGGGGTGAGTACAGACTAAGGAGAATTACAAAACAAGGTGTATATATACAGAGGAGGGTTAGACCAGGTCCACAATGGTCAGGTATTAGGTAATGACCCTTGTGTACCCTCGTTTATGGTTTAAGTTTTGATGGCTCTTGCAAGGGAGTCGATAGTGTGGACATAGCCAGAGCATTTTGCAATTTGGAGAAATTCAGCAATTTGACACGTGAAGAAGTGAACATGTGTAAAGGTGTTGTGTATGCATCTATGTCTAAGCCTTGTGTTCTAAACTGTCCAGAAAGATTCACCAAAGCAATCCAAGCCCTTAAGAAAAATAAGGATCTACATGTCACTAAAGCAGATAAAGCCAACACAGTAGTGATTTTAAACAAAGATGATTATATTTCTAAAATGAATGACCTTTTATGTGATGCTGCAACATATTCTAAGCTCATAAATAATCCTCTCAACACTGTTAACACCCAGTTCAACAAAAAACTGAAGTCTCTATTGAGAGGCAAAGCTACTCTCATTAAACATCTTACTTCAACGTCCCCTCCACTGCCATACATGTACGGTGTAATCAAGACCCACAAGCCTAATAACCCAGCAAGACCCATCATTAGCTCAGTTGGGTCATTCTCTTATAAATTATCAAAATGGTTAGTTTCTTTACTAAATCCGCTAGTTGGCAACATTTCTAACTCTAATATCAAGAATAATATGGATCTGGTTGATAAACTCAATAACTTACACATTAATTATGATTTTAAACTGGTCAATTTTGATGTAACATCACTCTTTACAAAGGTCCCAGTTGATGATTGACTGGAGTTCCTCATAGATTCCCTGGATAATATTTCATTGCCCGTCTCGAAAGACGACTTCATCGAACTAATCAAACTATGTATTAAGGATTGTAAATTTGAATTCAATGGAGAATATTATGCTAAAAATTTTGGTATGGCACTGGGGAATCCACTCTCACCTGTATTAAGCAACCTACATATGGAATTCTTTGAAAAGAAACTATTAAGTAATATTTTACCACCTTCAGCAGTCTGGTTTAGATTTGTAGATTATGTATTATGTCTCTGGCCAAGTAATGAGGACTTAAAAGCTTTCCTGCCACAACTTAATAACTTAGCCCCCTCGATCAAATTCACTGTGGAATTAGAGCATGACTGTAAATTGCCTTTCCTAGACTTTCTGATCCACAGAATAGGTAACACCTTTAAGTTCAGTATTTATAGAAAACCTTCTAATGCGTGTCCATACATTCATTATTATTCTGCCCACCATAATAGAGTCAAACAGTCAGTATTTTCCACAATGTTTTTACGTGCTTTGAGAATTTGCAGCCCGGAATTCATTGATGAGGAATATAAATATATCTAAAATATTGGCTCAAACCTTAAATACCCTAGATCTTTCATAGACAAATGCCTAAACAATACTAAGAAAACTTTTTATAGAACTGATCCCAAGCCCACCCATGACCATAAGAATATCTTAATATTACCATTTCACAAAAATTTCTCACACATTCCTTTACAACTAAAAACCTGGAACGTCAATGTGGCATGTAAAAACTCATGCACTGTTAAACAAATGTTAATCAAGAACTCCCCCAACAACACAATTGGTTGCATTTATAAAGTTCCTTGCATGGAATGTACATAAGAACATAAGAACATAAGAAAATAAGGAGTCTGCAATAGGCCGGTTGGCCTGTGCATGGCAGCTCCTGTCGAGAGTTACTACCACTCTCTATCATCCATGAATCTATCTAGCCTCCTTTTGAAACTTTCCAGAGTTCCCGCACTTACTACAAAGTTGCTAAGCTTGTTCCATTCGTCCACCACCCTATTTGTGAACCAGTTTCTTCCTATGTCCCTCCTAAACCTAAACTTATCCAACTTGAATCCGTTGCTCCGAGTCCTATAACTGCTCGGATATTTTAAGAACTTTATCTATAACCCCTTTATTGATTCCTTTCACCCACTTAAATACTTCTATCATATCTCCCCGCACTCTTCGTCTTTCTAGGGAATGCAAGTTAAGTTTCTTTAACCTATCCTGATATGGAAGGTTTCTAAGTCCCGGAATCATTTTTGTCATTCTTCGCTGCACCGACTCTAGTGAATTTTTATCCATTCTATAATAGGGGCACCAGAACTGAACCGCATAATCGAGGTGCGGCCTAACTAGCGCAAGATATAGTTGCAATAAGATCTCTGCACTCTTGTTACTTACACTTCTAGATATAAAACTCAATACTCTGTTTGCATTATTTCGAACATTAACGCACTGTTTTCTAAGCCGTAGGTCCGGGCTTACAAGTACCCCTAGGTCTCTTTCACAAGTCGACTTCTCTAGGTTGATGTTGTTAAGGCTGTATACATTATAAGTATTTGTCTTCCAATACTAAGTACGCTGCACTTGCTGGTGTTGAATTTCATTTGCCATTTTTCAGACCACCCATGCAGTTTATTTAGATCCGCCTGTAATGCATTTGCATCCTGCCCTGAATTAATTTGCCGCCCTATTTTGGTGTCATCCGCAAACTTGCTTATGTCACTGCTGATCCCAGTATCTAAATCGTTTATGTAGATTATGAACAAGAGTGAGCCTAGTACTGACCCCTGGGGAACCCCACTGGTTACACGGCCCCACTCAGATTTAACACCATCTACGCTGACCCTCTGCATTCAATCGGTGAGCCATGATTTTATCCAATTTAAAACTTTCCCCTCGATACCATGAGCCTTAATTTTTCTCAGAAGCCTCTGATGCGGTACTCTGTCAAATGCTTAGCTAAAGTCTAAGTAAATAACATCGTAATTTTCGTCATTATCTACTACCTCGAAGACTTTCCTAAAAAACGTTAGCAGATTTGTTAGACAAGATTTTCCCTTTGTAAACCCATGTTGAGAGTCGTAGATTAATTTGCTTTTCTCTAGATGCGATCGGATGCTATCTGCTATAATTGATTCAAGAAATTTCCCCACTACTGACGTCAAACTGATCGGCCGGTAATTTGACGCTGATGCTCTGTCTCCCTTTTTGAATATGGGTACTACATTTGCCTGTTTCCACAAGTCTGGCACAACTCCAGTGTCTAATGATTTTGTAAATAAGTTTACGAGGGGTCCGCTAATCTGTTCCCTACACTCTTTTAAGACTCGAGGAAAAATTTCATCCGGCCCTGGGGATTTTGTTTTCTTTAGTTTATTTATCTTCTTAAGAACATCCTCTTTTCTGATAGTGATATTCTTTAATTTCTCTTCTTCCTTTCCCTTAAATATCAGTTCCACCTCCGGAATTTCATCTCAAATTTCTTCTGTGAAAACTGATAAGAAGTAGCTGTTCAATGCTTTGCTTATTTCTTCACTGCCATTTATCAATTCTCCCCTCCCTGACTTTAAAGGCCCAACTTTGTCCTTGACCTTTGTCCTATATACCTGGAAAAATCCCTTGGGATTCGCCTTGGATTCTCTTGCTATTTTGATTTCATAGTCTCTCTTTGCTTTCCTTACATTTTTCTTTACATTCCTAGATAGTTCATTATACCTGTTTCTGAGCTGCTCCTCCCCTCCCTTTAATTTCTTATATATTCCTTTTTTTATTCCTATGTCATGTTTAAGTTTTCTGGTCATCCACCTTGGCTCATTCTTATTTGAACTAATTTTTCTGTATGGTATATTTTGTTCTTGTGCTTTATGTAGTATACTAGTGAATATATTATAGTCATGATCAATTGTTGTGTCATCTATGACCTCACCCCTTCCTACTGGGAACTGACGTCACTGTTCCCAGGTACCCCCATGAAAGACAGTAGACTGCCAAAGCAGCTACTTTACAGTCACCTAAGTAATAGTAAACGTAACGCTGGCGGGCAACTGAAAAGATATAAGGATAATCTTGAGGCAAATCTGAAAAAGTGCCAAATCGACCCCTTCACCTGGGAGACGATCACTCTGCACCATAAGGCTTGGAGGAGCACCACAAGGGAAGGTGTCAATACTTTCGAGTTAGAGAGACTGCATACCGAGGCAGACAAGAGCCAACGCCAGAAAGACGCTAACCGCCGCCCCTCCCGCACTAGATGTAGCCCTCCACATATGCAGCATCTGTGGACGTCCCTGCCGGCCCCATATCGGCCTGTTGAGTCACCTCAGAGCTCACCAACGAAGGTGACATCCTTAATAACTCATATCATTGTATCATAGCTGGATGATCGTCATACTCGATTCCGATTGACAGCAAAGTTGTAGTAGTGTGTGTGTGTGTGTGTGTGTGTGTGTGTGTGTGTGATCCCTCCACTAGAAGAGAGAGATATTCCTCAACGCTGGAACTGTTGTAAGAAGTAAGTTGAATGACACACAGCAGTTGGGAATGCCGGTGAATTAGTGACCACAGTTACAAATGAATCAGATTTCGACGGACTCTAAATGAGCATGACGGTGTGAGGTATGAGCCGTGATGCCCGACGCTATGGTGATGATTTCTTGGTATGCAATACATTACACTGTGTCATCACGTATTACTACCCACGACCTTCATTTTCTGATGATAAAGTTTCTGTTATTTACTTTATAATTTGTTTCTCGGATATATATGGATTAAACGTCAGTTCAAAGATGTTACGTTAGATGGAGAGAAAACAATGACGTATTGAACATCATCCTACAGTTGGGGAAACACATAAGTTCGTAAAGTAAGATTATATAACCTGAACAACTTATTATGTGTGTTTACTACAAGCACAAAAGTAATTATATTTTTATTGCCAGGTGAGTGTATCTTGTTTTGTAAATTAAATTAGTATTTCCTCCCACAGGTTTCTGGAGTGGTGTGAGCTGTGGCGACGGCCCGAGGTTCGTGTGGTAGTGGTAGGTGGGACGGAGGGCGTGGAGGACGTCCTCTTACATCACAGTCTCCGCAACACCATCCACACCCTTTACCTCACCTTCCACCACCTCACTTTTCACAGCGGCCAGGGACCATCACCTAACACGAGGCTCAAGAAGGGAAGCACCATGAGGGGTAATGTGGTCATGGTGGGGGAATGAACCTTATTCGTTATCACAGTGTTTTTGTTTCCCATTAATTTTAGTGATTCCTTGTTACACATAATGCCCAGGAGTATTCTGCTTTCACACCATTTCGTATTAATATTACGAGATTTTGTTAAAAAACCTAAATACATTTTATTTCTTATAAATCATATCGAATACTTGTTTTGACATAAATATTCTCAATGCCTTTACCATCAGTAAATATATCTTCTCGTCGTTACCTAGCTTTAATGGAAGACAACAGACAACTATTAGTTTATAGGCGGTGTCTGTACTGCAACGGGGGCAAGGCTCAAGTTCGACTTCTATACCGGGGTGACATAACCTCTAAGATACAGCGTGGTATCAACTTCTTTCCAGGTGAGTTGTCTTTACAGATTAATAGATTTGAAGCAACAGGATTTTTTCACATAGGGCTTTTGGGGAATTAATAAAAAACGATGACACGAATCACTCTACAGCAGCAACTACAATAATTTCCAGTAGAAACAGGGTCATGAGTTCGATATCTCTGCTATGGCAATGGTTTGTGGCATGATCTACAAAATATAATGAAAAGCAGAACTCACTTACCATAAACAAATCCCAGAAAAGTAGAATATTAAATGTAAAAATAGAGATCCTCTTTACCTACATATCCCTTCAGCAGATGCTAGATATTCACAAAAGTGTCTTGGGTATATCGTCCTCAAGTGTACATATTTATGGCCAACAATATAACCTTAACATGTTGGTCAAAATGAATGACTGTAACGCTTGATTCTACACCTGGACTTTATAATAGGATTGACAGAATGTTCTGCTTCAAAGATATGATGAGTGAGGCAGCACGAGGATAAAAGCCTCCAACTTGAACTTACAGACTTATTATAAGCGTAGTGAAAACTCGTCGAGGAGAAACTAACCAGGTTGTTATAAAGTGATGAGCGTGAGTAGTAATATTTTACAAATAGCTAGAAACGAGTAAAGGCATCTGGACAATAAATACCAATAATTAATCTAAGATGACAGTACTAGGAGATATTGCTTGTATATTCACTACTATAGTGGCACAAAATGATCTATCCAAAGTAAAGAATGTATAATTTGATTCAGAATTGTTGGCATTAAAGAAATCTGATATAGTCGACGAACATCCCTTCGCATATGCAGTAGTTTCAGAACAAATGAACAACTTTATGGGCCAGACATTCCGGGTGGTGGTGATGCCTTATCCGGTTGTCATTGAATACGAGAAGGGCAAAGAGCCAGGCACTCCAGTGGCTCCTCAGGATTCCTTCACCACCCGAATGCTCGAGACCATCGCCAAACAACTCAATTTCAAGTAGGTATGATTTTATGCCCTCACTTACGTGCTAACAATATTCATACACATAATTCCCAAAAAACTAAAAAAAATTTTTTAACTCTAAGTAACAGAAACCTCACCATGCAGCAACAATTATCGAAAAAAGTACTATACCAGCCTCAGTAGTTCAATCACTGCACTTCCTAAGCCTCTCATCATTCAGCATCTGATGGAGACCGACATCCAGTGTTGCTATAGGAGTTGTGTCTCTGATCACAAGGATAATTGATTCTAATTCTTACCAGCTCCCAGGTGGATGAGACTTTCCCTAACCTTGTGGGCAGTCCATTAATGTTGCTGATTTGTAAAGTAACTATTATTTGGTCCTCTCTAAAGTAAAACATGCCCATCAGTTGACTTAGTTAATTCTAATTCATCTTACCTGGCGCCAAATATTGAACTGAACCTCACAGGACATTAACACAGAAATCAGATGTCTGACATATATTTTGGTAACTCAAGGGATGCTCACTTTTTTTCGCCAGATGACGCTTTGGATACCAAAAGCTCTGCATTCTCTGAGCAATAGAGGGTTCTCTTACATCAGTGTCTTGAGCCGATCTCCAGCTAATAATGCGAGTCACTGTTGCCTTCACTGCTCTATTAGATATTCCGTAAATTTACGTTCTGCCCACAATGTGTTTCGTAGTGAAAGAGGGTTATGAACAGTTTGACCATAAATTACTTTACCCTTTCGGTGTAGAACAATATGGTAAACTGGCGAAAAAAAAACGTACAAAGCTCTCGCATGTGGCTTCATATTGGTACCCTGCTACATGACCTACCTACCTGGTACCCTGCTACCTGACCCAGCTTGCAGAAGGATGTGCCCCTAAGTGCTCGTGTTCGTGACCATAGGAAATGGCCGCCGTGGATCATTGTGTTGTGGGGGAAAAGGGACGGTGTTTGGGGAAAGACGACCCCCTGGCCACTCTGTTAAATCACCTGCGGCAGTTGAGGAACATAAGAACATACATAAGAAAATAAGGAGTCTGCAATTGGCCGGTTGGCCTGTGCATGGCAGCTCCTGTCGAGAGTTACTACCACTCAATATCATCCATGAATCTATCCAGCCTCCTTTTGAAACTTTCCAGCGTTCCAGCACTTACTACAAAGTTGCTAAGCCTGTTCCACTCGTCTACCACCCAATTTGTAAACCTGTTCCTTCCTATCTCCCTCCTAAACCTAAACTTATCCAACTTAAATCCGTTGCCCCGAGTCCTATCCTGCTCGGATATTATAAGAACTTTATCTATATCACCTTTATTGATTCCTTTCACCCACTTAAATAGTTCTATCATATCTCCCCGCACTCTTCGTCTTTCTAGGGAATGCAAGTTTAGTTTCTTTAACCTATCCTGATATGGAAGGTTTCTAAGTCCCGGAATCATTTTCGTCATTCTTCGCTGCAAAGACTCTAGTGAATTGATATCCATTCTTCTTTCCTTGTGGTTATCAGCATATACCTAGATCACGCGCAGCTACATTACTACTGAGGCGGGTAGGTCACTCTCACATTAATAATGAAGTGGGTAGGTCACTCTCACATTACTAGTGAGGCGCGTAGGTCACATTTATATTACTACTGAGGCGGGTAGGTCACTCTCACATTACTACTCAGGCGGGTAGGTCACTCTCACATTACTACTGGAGCAGGTCACTCTCACATTACTACTGAGGCGGGTAGGTCACTCTCACATTACTACTGAGGCGGGCAGGTCACTCTCACATTAATAATGAAGTGGGTAGGTCACTCTCACATTACTAGTGAGGCGCGTAGGTCACATTTATATTACTACTGAGGCGGGTAGGTCACTCTCACATTACTACTCAGGTGGGTAGGTTACTCTCACATTACTACTGAGGCGGGTAGGTCACTCTAACATTACTGCTGAGGCGGGTAGGTCACACTTATATTATTACTGAGGCGGGTAGGTCACTCTCACATTACTAGACATAAGTAGGATCCACTCACAATACTAATGAGGCGGATAGGTCACTCTCACATTAATAATGAAGTGGTTAGGTCACTCATACATTATTAATGAAGTGGGTAGGTCGCTCTCACATTACTACTGAGGCGGGTAGGTCACTCTCACATTACTAGAGGTAAGTAGGATGCACTCACAATACTGCTGAGGCGGGTAGGTCACACTTATATTATTACTGAGGCGGGTAGGTCACTCTCACATTACTAGAGGTAAGTAGGATGCACTCACAATACTACTGAGGCGGGTAGATCACTCTCACATTACTACTGAGGCTTGTAGCTCACATTTATATTACTACTGAAGCGGGTAGGTCACTCTCACATTACTACTCAGGCGGGTAGGTCACTCTCACATTAATTACTGAGGCGGGTAGGTCGCCTCTAATATTACTGCTGAGGCGGGTAGGTCACTCTCACATTACTAGAGGTAAGTAGGATGCACTCACAATACTGCTGAGGCGGGTGGGTCACACTTATAGTATTATTGAAGCGGGTAGGTCACACTTATATTGTGCACTGAGGCGGGTAGGTCACACTTATATATTATTACTGAGGCGGGTAGGTCACTCTCACATTACTAGAGGTAAGTTGGATGCACTCACAATACTACTGAGGCGGGTAGGTCATTCTCACATTACTACTGAGGTGGGTAGGTCACTGTCACATTACTACTGAGGCGGGTAGGTCTCTCTAGCACTACTACTGAGGTGGGTAGGTCACTGTCACCTTACTACTGAGGCGGGTAGGTCACTGTCACCTTACTACTGAGGCGGGTAGGTCACTCTCACATTACTACTGAGGTGGGTAGGTCACTGTCACATTACTACTGAGGCGGGTAGGTCACTCTCACCTTACTACTGAGGCGGGTAGGTCACTGTCACCTTACTACTGAGGCGGGTAGGTCACTCTCACATTACTACTGAGGTGGGTAGGTCACTCTCACATTATTATTGAGGCGGGTAGGTCACTCACATTAATAATGAAGTGGGTAGGTCACTCTCACTTTACTACTGAGGCGGGTAGGTCACTCTCACATTACTACTGAGGCGGGTAGGTTACTCTCACTTTCCTACTGAGGTGGGTAGGTCACTCTCACATTACTACTGAGGCGGGTAGGTCACTCTCACTTTCGTACTGAGCCGGGTAGTTCACACTCACAATACTACTGAGGCGGGAAGGTTACTCTCACTTTCGTACTGAGGCGGGTAGGTCACTTTCACTTTTCTACTGAGGCAGGTTGGTCACTCTCACTTTACTACTGAGGCGGGTAGGTCACTCTCACATTACTGCTGAGGCGGGTAGGTCACACTTATATTATTACTGAGGCGGGTAGGTCACTCTCACATTACTAGACATAAGTAGGATCCACTCACAATACTAATGAGGCGGATAGGTCACTCTCACATTAATAATGAAGTGGTTAGGTCACTCATACATTATTAATGAAGTGGGTAGGTCGCTCTCACATTACTACTGAGGCGGGTAGGTCACTCTCACATTACTAGAGGTAAGTAGGATGCACTCACAATACTGCTGAGGCGGGTAGGTCACACTTATATTATTACTGAGGCGGGTAGGTCACTCTCACATTACTAGAGGTAAGTAGGATGCACTCACAATACTACTGAGGCGGGTAGATCACTCTCACATTACTACTGAGGCTTGTAGCTCACATTTATATTACTACTGAAGCGGGTAGGTCACTCTCACATTACTACTCAGGCGGGTAGGTCACTCTCACATGCACTGAGGCGGGTAGGTCACTCTCACATTAATAATGAAGTGGGTAGGTCACTCTCACATTACTACTGAGGCGGGTAGGTCACTCTCACATTACTAGAGGTAAGTAGGATGCACTCACAATACTACTGAGGCGGGTAGGTCACTCTCACATTAATAATGAAGTGGGTAGGTCACTCTCACTTTACTACTGAGGCGGGTAGGTCACTCTCACATTAATAATGAAGTGGGTAGGTCACTCTCACATTACTACTGAGGCGGATAGGTCACATTTATATTACTACTGAGGCGGGTAGGTCACTCACAGTACTACTCAGGTGAGTAGGTCACTCTCACATTACTACTGAGTCGGGTAGGTCACTCTAACATTACTGCGGAGGCGGGTAGGTCACACTTATATTATTACTGAGGCGGGTAGGTCACACTTATATTATTACTGAGGCAGGTAGGTCACTCTCACATTACTACTCAGGCGGGTAGGTCCACTCTCACATTGGTACAGGTAAGTAGGATGCACTCACAATACTACTGAGGCGGGTAGGTTACACTTATATATTATTACTGAGGCGGGTAGGTCACACTCATGTGTGCACTGAGGCGGGGTAGGTCACTCTTTCATTACTACTGAAGGCGGGTAGGTCACTCACATTACTAAGAGGTAGAGTAGGATGCACTCACAATACTACTGAGGCGGGTAGGTCACACTTATATTGTGCACACTGAGGCGGGTAGGTCACTCTCACGTGTAATGAAGTGGGCAGGTCACTCTCACATTACTACTGAGGCGGGTGGGTGACTCACATTACTACTGAGGAGGGTAGGTCACTCTCAGATTACTACTGAGGCGGGTAGGTCACATATATTATTATTGAGGCGGGTAGGTCAATCTCACATTAATAATGAAGTGGGTAGGTCACTCTCACATTACTACTGAGCGGGTAGGTCACTCTCACATTACTACTGAGGCGGGTAGGTCACTCTCACATTACTACTGAGGCGGGTAGGTCTCTCTCACATTACTACTGAGGCGGGTAGGTCACTCTCACATTACTACTCAGGCGGTTAGGTCACTCTCACATTACTACTGAGGCGGGTTGGTCACTCTAACATTACTGCTGAGGTGGGTAGGTCACTCTCACATTACTACTGAGGCGGGTAGTTCATTCTCACATTTTTTTCCCCAAATAACTTGGCCTCCAGCCTCCCCCAATAGACACACCTTCGCCGCCACTATTACCTTAAAATTAAATATCCTAATACATAAGTAGGTCTCCTAGCTGTGTCGAGTTAGTTGAGCCGCAGAGATCTATGGGGCATTCAGTGACTGTTGCCTCTTAGTCAATCCAGGCTGTAACATAACTTCTGGCTGCTGCTTCTGTTCGGATAGCACCTCCGCGAGTCTGGCGTAGAAGCATTTTACACTTAGTCCCATCCCACCAGAGGCTGTGAACACCATAGGAGTGAAGCTGCCTTGATCAACGTTCTGAATTCTCTCCCCATATGCCCTTGTCTTGTCTGTTCTCGTTTCTCCTGTGTGCAGCATCGAGAGCTAAGTTTCGGTGACATGCTGCCATGGGCTAAAAAATCCTGATGTCAAGAAGGCTCGCTGTCCCCGCGTCCAGAATCCTCAAGCACTGACTTCAAAACGGATTTCGTTGGATGTGTTTGAAGTCCTATGTTGGAAATTCTCACCGTCCAACGGAAGGAGGGTAGGTTCTACCCGGACATCACGACAGATTTCCTTCAACATATTTGCTGTGAGATCCCTTATAGGAAAAGGCTAGGCAGGGACACTGACATCATTGAAAATATATATAAAATTTCAGCCTATAGTGCCTGAATCACATGCGCGTCTTTTCCAAGTATTGTAGCACTGTTTACTCACCTCACTGATGATCGTCTGAGTGCTCGTAGGAACACACATTTACAACTGCAACTTCAGTTTCAGTATGACAAACTCCTTATGGTGGACTGGAAACAAGAATTTGATGACAACGAAATAACACAAACTCCAGTTAACTTTTAGGTTATTGTGCAGAAGTATAAGAATGCTACAGGAGTCAAAAGTTTTTCTGAACTTGCACAAATGCTTTTGAGAGTTCATGTATTATCATTAGGTAATGCTTTTGTTGAGAGAATATTTTCTCATATATCATATATAAAGACAAAAAGTAAGAAACATTCTTTCCTTGGAAGCCATAGAAGATGCTAAGTTTATTCAACAACTCAATGCACAAGAGCTTATTGAAGACCCATGAACATCGAAGGCAGGATTTGACAAATGTGAAGATTTTTATGAATTGATAAAGGTGGCCTTCTATTTTTTTTTAATTATTAACTGTACAGCAAAATGGTGAGTACGTATTAAAAATATTAATATATTATTAGTTATTAAATATACTACCTATTATCAGTATCTGTTTACTTGTGTGACTTTTTTGTTAAAAAATGAATTGTTTAGCAATGGAATCTTTATTGGTGCTGCGTCTTAGTTTATACATCTACGTTTTTTAATTTCTAAAGTTTGAAGATTATAGTTTGTTGGTTTTAAATCACCGCACACAGGCAGTTGTTCACTATATATTATTATGTATTTAATATAATTGCTTAAGTAATGTTTGGCAACACAGGGTGGTTGACCTTACATTTGGCCTTTTTGTGGAAACGTTCGGCAGTTTCTAGAGGCAAACTTGGCAACTGTCTTAGTCACTGACTAACAAAACCCTTGTCCGGTTCTACACGGCGTCACTTCCCTTCAGTACTTCACTGGGTGAACACACTTCAGAGGGAACCTTCAATCCAGCCCACGTTACTGTATCTTCTACAGGTAAGATCATCTAGTGTCTTCATTGAATACAGTACAAGTGACTTAGCTCATGTTACAACACATCATTGGATACCACTGATAAATACAACGACCTGAGACGTAGCCCGAGTGGGTTTATATTTGTTTACGAGTTTTCTATTATATATTGATAAAGAATAATTATAGAGGTTAAAAGTCCACGGAGCTGAAAATCAGTATCTTGCTATGAGACCTAGAGGATGATTTTTTATCTTCAACGAGACAAATTCAAATATAAACCTTTGAAAAGATTATAACAGGACGAAATTAATTATTTTAATCTAATCACCATTGTATTAATCACTCACGCGTAATATGAGCGAATGATAAAGCTTCATAAACAATGTTTAATATCTTTAATTTATTACTTGAAAGTTCACTCTTATAAAAGTGTAGCCTCGAGTAAGTGTAACCTCATATACGCGTATCCTCATGTACTGTAAGTGTAGCCTCATTTACCTGTAGTCTGATGTATGTGTCGCTTTATGCAAGTTTAGCCTCATATACTCTCAGCCTTATGTGTGTGTAGCCTCATCTACACTTAGCGTCATGTAAGTTTAGCCTCATATACTCGTAGCCACATATTAGTAAAGCCTCATTTATGTGATGATTGTGGAAATGTAGATTCTAGTAAATACTGTTTAATATTGCAGACATCTGTAAGAATAAGTGTATGTACCCTGTATATATATATATCTTGATAAAATCACACGGGAAAAGGGAAACAACGGAGCACCTTAGCTTTCGTCTTTATTCAAGACATCTTCAGAGGCAACTGGATCACATGGACAGAGAGAGGCTTAAATATAGAGGGTGACCTTATTAAACATGAGGTCAGGTCATAGTGATGTCATCCACTAATCCCCACACCAACACCAACACACACGTAGAGGAGCCTATATTTATATGGAGTTTTTTGAGTCTAGTATACTACCCAATATAGTGGACTTTATTCCTCCATGGTATAGATATGTAGATGATGTTCTTTGTCTTTGGCCTAGAAACAGTGACCCATTGGAATTTTTAGACAATCTTAATGATATTGTCCCAAGTATCACATTCAAAATTGAAAGAGAAATAAATGGATCCCTTCCATTCTTTGATATGCTTATCATGAGAAATGGCCAAAACTACAAATTTAAGGTATACAGAAAGCCCACACAGGTAGACAGTTTCATACACTTTTTATCGTATCACCTGGAGTCTACCAAAATGTCAGTTTTTTCTGCTATGTTCTTAAGATGTCTGCGTATTTGTGACTCTGAATTTATTGACGATGAATTGAAACACATTCGTTCCATTGCACAAAAACTTGGGTACCCTTCTGTGTTTGTTGATCGTTGTTTTAAAAGGGCTAAAAAATCCTTTCATTCCTCTCAAACCAGGCAAATTCCTACACTTAAGAATATTTTAACTGCCCTATCGCAATGAATTTGTCCCGTTAGTTCGGTCCCTCAAGCTACTAAATATTTATGTTGTTTTCAAGTATGACTCAACCATTACCAATATGTTAATAAGAAATAGCCCAAGTTTGAATGTAA
>NW_024742584.1:0-2986 GCF_018991925.1 Homarus americanus
CCTGGAGGATAGCGAATGTAATACCGATTTTCAAGAAGGGGGATAGATCACTATCCTCTAACTACCGCCCAATCAGTCTAACATCAATAGAAGGCAAATTACTGGAAGCAATTATTTCAAACTCTATTCGAAATCACCTGGAGAAGCACCGATTGATCAATGATTCCCAGCATGGCTTCACAAGCGGACGTTCTTCCCTAACTAATCTATTAACATTCTTTTCATCAGTTTCCGAATAGGTGGACGAGGGGCACAATTATGATGTGGTATATCTCGATCATGATTATAATAACCACTTCCACGATTATAACAACCACGACTATGATTATAACGACCACGACCATGATTATAACAACCACTATCATGATTATAACAACTACGACCAAGATTATAACATCCACGACTATGATTATAACAACCACGACTATGATTATAACAACCACGACCATGATTATAAGAACCACGACTTTGATTATAACAACCACGACTATGATTATAACAACCACAACCATGAGTATAACAAACACGACCATGATTATAACAACCACGACTATGATTATAACAACCACGACCCTGATTATAACAACCATAACCATGAGTATAACAAACACGACCATGATTATAACAACCTCGACCATGATTATAACAACTAGGACCATGATTATAACAACCACGACTATGATTATAACAACCACGATCATGATTATAATACCACCTCCACGATTATAACAACCACGACTATGATTATAAAGACCACGACCATGATTATAACAACCACTATCATGATTATAACAACTACCACCAAGATTATTACAACCACGACCATGATTATAACAACCACGACTTTGATTATAACAACCACGACTATGAATATAACAACCACGACCATGATTATAACAACCACGACCATGATTATAACAACCACAACCATGAATATAACAAACACGACCATGATTATAACAACCACGACCATGATTATAACAACTACGACCATGATTATAACAACCACGACTATGATTATAACAACCACGATCATGATTATAAAAACAACGACCAAGATTATAACAACCACGACTATGATTATAACAACCACGACCATGATTATAACAACCACAACCATGATTATAACAACCACGACCAAGATTATAACAACCACGACTATGATTATATCACCCACGACCATGATTATACCAACCAGGACCATGATTAATACAACCATGACCATGATTATAACAAGCACAACCATGATTATAACAACCACGACTATGATTATAACAACCACGATCAAGATTATAACAACAACGATCATGATTATAACAAATACGACCAAGATTATAACAACCACGACTATGATTATAACAACCACGACCATGATTATAACAACCACAACCATGAATATAACAACCGTGCAGATTACATAACAGCACGACTATACAATTATATGGCAATCAAGATTATAACACCCGATCAAGATTATAACAACAACGATCATGATTATAACAACTACGACCAAGATTATAACAACTACGACTATGATTATAACAACCACGAGCATGATTAAAACAACCACGACTATGATTATAACAACAACGATCATGATTATAACAACTATGACCAAGATTATAACAGCCACGACTATGATTATAACAACCACAACCATGATTATAACAACCTCGACCATGATTATATCAACCACGACTATGATTATAACATGGCGACTTTGATTATAGCCACCACGACTATGAATATAACAACCACGACCATGATTATAACAACCTGATATGAATATAATAAACTACGACCTTGATTATAACAACCCGACCATGATTATAACTACGACCATGATTATAACAACACGACTATGATTATAACAACCACGACTATGATTATAACAACACAACCATGATTATAACAACCACAACCATGATTATAACAACCACGACCATGATTATAACAACCGACTTTGATGATAACAACCGACTATGATTATAACAACCACGACCATGATTATAACAACCACGACCATGATTATAACAACCACAACCATGAATATAACAAACACGACCATGATTACGCGCCCGACCGCAGTTATAACAACTACGACCATGATTATAACAACCACGACTATGATTATAACAACCACGATCATGATTATAAAAACAACGACCAAGATTATAACAACCACGACTATGATTATAGCAACCACGACCATGATTATAACAACCACAACCATGATTATAACAACCACGACCATGATTATAACAACCACGACTATGATTATATCACCCACGACCATGATTATACCAACCAGGACCATGATTAATACAACCATGACCATGATTATAACAAGCATAACCATGATTATAACAACCACGACTATGATTATAACAACCACGATCAAGATTATAACAACAACGATCATGATTATAACAAATACGACCAGGATTATAACAACCACGACTATGATTATAACAACCACGACCATGATTATAACAACCACAACCATGAATATAACAACCACGACCATGATTATAACAACCACGACTATGATTATAACAACCACGATCAAGATTATAACACCCACGATCAAGATTATAACAACAACGATCATGATTATAACAACTACGACCAAGATTATAACATCCACGATATGATTATAACAACCACGACTATGATTATAACAACCACGACCATGATTATAACAACCACTATCATGATTATAACAACTACCACCAAGATTATTACAACCACGACCATGATTATAACAACCACGACTTTGATTATAACAACCACGACCATGATTATAACAA
Source organism: Homarus americanus (assembly GCF_018991925.1). Taxonomy (NCBI): domain Eukaryota; kingdom Metazoa; phylum Arthropoda; class Malacostraca; order Decapoda; family Nephropidae; genus Homarus; species Homarus americanus. The sequence goes on from NW_024742584.1 coordinate 2,811, forward strand.
CCACGACTTTGATTATAACCACCACGACTATGAATATAACAACCACGACCATGATTTTAACAACCACAACCATGAATATAACAAACACGACCATGATTATAACAACCACGACCATGATTATAACAACTACGACCATGATTATAACAACCACGACTATGATTATAACAACCACGATC
>NW_024742585.1:0-41901 GCF_018991925.1 Homarus americanus
TCTTTATGTTAGAACCACTAGACTTCCTACCAACACACACTCCAATAAATGAATGCCGCACACAGCATTAGTTCTTCCCTTATAGGCTGGTTTGCACTTCAATCAAGAATAGAGGTGCACCAGAAGGAAGGATAGAAGAATAGATGAGAAAGATCTGTACCAGAAACACCTCATTAAAAATGCAGATATATCGAATGACGTTAAACAGGAGGATAGATTGTGCGCCAAAAGAACGAAATTTTTCCCCATAGGTGAATGTAAAGAGATCTCTGATGGGGCCTTTTCCATTGGTATATTTGCTATTGGTTTGGACTTGGGATCCAGGAACTACTTTGAAGTAACGGATACATAATTCTGGATCGTTTGGGAAGAACAAGTGTTTACAGAGGGACCCACGCAATTACGCCCTAAGACATCAGAGGAGGACCCAACATGTGGAAGTACCACGTTTCATTGCCCAGTGATCACTAACAGTTGCACATCAGCCAGCTCAGCACGTCTTACTGCCTTCAAGATGCTTCAAGATGTGAAAAATGGTATCTTTGTTTCTTCACCTCCAGGATCACGATCCAGCGTGGCCGGACCCCTCACAGACCTTACCAGTTCTGCGGTCCCTTACATCTGGAACCAGAGGTGCGACCAGTCTTTATGTTAGGGAACCACTAGATCTCCTACCAAGTCATTACCCAATAATAAATGAATGCCGCACACAGGCATTGGGTCTTTCCTAATGGCTATTTGCACTTCCCCAGTAATCAAGGGACATTGGAGGTGCACTTTAGCTAAAGGATAGGAAGAATGGGACGAGAGATCTGAAATTAGAACACTCTCATTAGTAAATGCGGTAGATATATCAGGAATGACGTTAAACAGGAGGATAGATTGTGCTGCGCCCGTATCACGTAGTATACGAATAGGGAAAGAACGAGACCCCTCTATGATTGAAATTTTTCCCTCATAGGTGAATGAAGAGAAGAGATCCTGATGGGGCCTTTCCACATTGGTGGTTGCTATTGGTTTGGATTTGGGATCCAGGGAACTACTTTTAGCAGTTCGACACTTTGGGTGTTTACAAGACTGGATCGTATGGCCTGGGTTTTTACAGTAAGAACAATAAAACTTGGTTGCATCAGGGGGGGTAGGTGTGGAACCTTTCGACCTACCACTCACGTCCCCAAGGTTATCATCAGAGGAGGACCTAACATGTCGGAAAGTACCACGTTCCCTACGGCACAGTGACTCCACCAGCAAGGCGTACTCATCAGCCAGCTCAGCCGCACGTCCCAAATTAACCTCTCCACGATCCTCCACATGCTTCAAGATGTGAAATGGTATCTTGCTCTTCCACTCCTCCAGGACTACCAAGTTTAACAAATCCTGAGGTGGCCATTAAGAAAACCTAGATAAATTAATTAATGGTCAAAAGATAAGATAAGTGGATTACCCTAGAAAATATCACGGCAGTGGATAACCAGAAAGTCCCGGAAACTAACCAAGTTATACCTAGGGAAATTACACTTATGATTATTGTTCTTCTGAGAAGATCCTTAGATAAGGATAAGAGACTTGAAAGAGGAAGGGCGTATTACGGCATTAATATAAAGATCCGGATTAACAACCCTGAGATACTTTAAAGAGGAAGGGCGTATTACGGCGTTAATATAAAGATCCGGATAAACAACCCTGATAAATGGTATGATTGACCCTGAATGAGATAATGAGAAGAACAATAATGGAGGCTTTATAATTATGGGGTCCTGGTAGAGCGGGGCGTCCCAAGATATCACTTCACCGTAAACTAGTGACTATGGAACAGCCTACTCTGGAGTGAGGGTACGGCATTAAACAGATCCGGATTCTTCCCTACACTCGATAAGACTTACTACACGACTGCCACGTGTAATAACAGGTAAGCCTTATGACACTTGGAACCTAATATCCTACGGCTGTCACTCTTACTGTACGGTAATACCAATATATGCACACACATATGAAGGAAACTTTAAACCACCGTAAAGCAATTATGAACAGAAGTGACTGGGAGGAATAATTAACACTGAGTAACAAGGGAGGAAGGAATATGGTACTTAAGGTCGGGTCCTGTCACGGTCGCCATTTGTTACGAGTTGGGGATTTAGAATATAGTTATACGTCTACCCAGATCCCAACAGGTAACAACAATAAAAAAAACAAAGACAATCGGACTATAAAAGGGTAGACAAAGGATGCGAGTTTTCGTTGTATATAATAGAGTACCATAAATCCCTTAACAAAATATTCAGCTTATAAATTACCCTTAACCAAACTTAACCTAAACATTAACAGTATATACATATTAATAAAACATAAAACAATCTTGAAGCAAGTGGACGTGGGGGAGGCAATACAAGATACAAATACTTAAGTGAGGAGCTGAGATGGCTGACGAGTAAGGCTGAGTATTGTAGAAGACGGTAGGTAGTCACTGCACCGTAGGTTTAGAGGATAGATGATCCTGTGGTCACTTCCCAGAGCCAAGTGCTCTCTCCTCGAATTGGAGCTCACAAAGAAGACTTGGAGGAAGTGACGCAACAACCAGGATATGGAGAAGGGAAACCCCGGAGTGTTAACTAAGACGAGTCATACTCGTGTCTCGTCCCTAGATGGCGTTGCTCGTGGTGCTGGGTAGGTAGATCAAGACAATAGATGGCGTGGTTCGTAGTGCTGGGTGGAGGGTTCGTAACAGGTGGCATCACGAAAAAAATCAGTTCAGTTGGGGGGGTCATAAACAAGTTTATTGGACACCAAGTCATGGAGGAAAGTTGCGAACGGTTGTCAAAGTCAAACAGTTCACGAAGGCTTCGATCTTATCTTCCCCCAAGGAGCTAACTAGCTTACACATTGATAGGAAGACTACCATAAGTGGGCACAGTTCTCAGATTAGGCCAGTTAAAGTGAAGGTAGGGGTAGGTCAGACCATAAGTATTAGATTTACGCATAAGGGGCTGAAACAACAACCGGATATGTGTGTGATAGTCCAAGATGATTCCTGTGTTTATGTTCCTATGAGTAATGTTTCAGAGCAGCCAGTTTGTTTGAGTCCGGGTGCGGTTTTAGGTGAATATGAAGTAGTTAATGATGAGGAATTCTGTTACTTTGATGATGAAGGGAATAATCTCGGAACTAGCTCACACATTTATGAAGAGTTAGGTGAGGTAGGCCGGTCTGTAGACATACCCCTGTGCTCACCACATCACCTGGCCATACAGAGAGAAGATGATAAGAGGTCTAACAAAATCCCCTTAAGACTGACTCATGATGTGAAATTCCCAACTCAATGCTTACTTTGTAGGGGTATGGAAAATTCCCCAGTCCACAAAATTAGACGAGCTCAGGAAGTACTAAATTCTATGGTACCAGACTGTGATGAAGTGACACGTGGGGAAACTAGACAGGACAAATTGAAAGAGTTAATTAGGACCCAGCAATGGCCACACTTAGATAGGGACATGCGGACACACTTGCAACAGGTGGTAATGAACCATGATGCGTTGTTTGTATTAGGTCCAAATGAAATAGGCACCATTAAGGGTTTGCCAGCTAACATCCCATTGGTTAATGAACAACCTGTAAGAGGACCTCAGTATAGGTACCCCGAGAAAGCCAAGGGTACTATTAAAGAAATGATGAGAGACATGAGAGATAGGGACATCATTGAACCATCAACCGCTGTCTGGCTATCACCTATCGTGTTAGTAACTAAACCTAATGGGTAAGTTATTGAGTTTATCAACCAGATCCATATTATTCTTGATATTGGAGTTAGAAATGTTGCCAACTAGGGGATTTAGTAAAGAAACTAACCATTTAGATAGTTTATAAGAGATTGACCCAACTGAGCTAATGATGGGTCTTGCTGGGTTATTGGGTTTGTGGGTCTTGATTACACCGTACATGTATGGCAGTGGAGGGGACGTTGAAGTAAGATGTTTAATGAGCGTAGCTTTGCCTTTCAATAGGGACTTCAGTTTTTTGTTGAACTGGGTGTTGACAGTGTTGAGAGGATTAGTTATAAGTTTAGAATATGTTGTAGTATCACATAAGAGGTCATTCATTTTAGAGATATAGTCATCTTTGTTTAAGATCACTACTGTGTTGGCTTTATCTGCTTTAGTGACATGTAGATCCTTATTTTTCTTAAGGGCTTGGATTGCTTTGGTGAATCTTTCTGGACAGTTTGGAACACAAGGCTTGGACATAGATGCATACACGACACCTTTACACATGTTCACTTCTTCACTTGTCAAATTACTGAATTTCTCCAAATTGCAAAATGCTCTGGCTATGTCAACACTGTCGACTCCCTTGTTAGAACCATCAAAACTTAAACCATAGCCGAGGGCACACAAGGTATCATTGTCTAGTTGTTTCGAGGAGAGATTCACTACACAGTTGTTATTGGCATCCTTAGTCCAATCACTATTTCTAATAAGGAGTGCCAATTTGTGGTCTATCTTGGCTTGAAGATCAGAACGTTCACGTCTCAGGTTATCAAAACAGTAGTCTAACATGAACTTTTTCCAATAGCTCGGTATGGTCATATTAAAAGCGCGCTTTTTTTGTCTTACAATACGGAAGGCTTCATCCACTTCAATTTTCTTTATTTCAAAATGTTTCTTAAGGATGATTTCTTGGAACTCATCAAAGGGGTGGTCAGACATCTTCAGGACACGTTGTGGTAGGATTGATCTGGGCATAACTTTTTCACTGAGGCATGTCTGGAGAAATTTCAAACGTATTTTCAATTTGTGGGCCTTGATCATAGAAGAGGAGTATTCAGTAACGAAAGGAGACAGTCCAGGACAGCTTGTAGAGAGGATGAAGAAGTGTCGCGTGGAATCCATTTTTGCAAGTAAATCACTGTAGGTGCGCGTGATCTAGGTATATGCTGATAACCACAAGGAAAGAAGAAAACACGAAGTTCCCAAGCGCTTTCGTGTAATTCACATCTTCAGGGGTGAGTACAGACTAGAGAGAGAAATACAAATCAAGGTGTATATATACAGAGGAGGGTGAGACCAGGTCCACAATGGTCAGGTATTAGGTAATGACCCTACTAATCTTTAAATGGCACACAACGGTTGGTGGTCAGGTCAGATGGTCAAGTGACCCGGCCTTCTCACCTGATCACAAATCTTCTTAATTACAAAATTGTCCAGCTTGTACATGCCGTTACTCAAATTCATGTTGAATGCTTCGGTATGTTTAATAAGACTAGATTCTATGATGTTCCTACTATCAATTGAATTACATGGTAATATTGAGGAGGCATTATCCCAGTCAATGCAATGCTTGTTATCCCTCAAATGAACAAACAGAGCATTGGATTCCTCTCGGCCTGTCCTAACACTGTATTTGTGTTGTTTCTAATTCCTAGTTGCAAAGATTCACCTGTCTGGCTCAAGTAAAACATACAGATTCCTTGCAAAGTGAACTCTTATAAATGCAAACTAATTGTGTTGTTGGGGAGTTCTTTTACTTAACATTTGTTTAATACATGAGTTTCTGTAAATGCCACATTGACGTTCCAGGTTTTAGCATATATATATATATATATATATATATATATATATATATATATATATATATATATATATATATATATATATATATATATATATATATATATAAAGACAGATCTACTAATTGCATACACAACGGTTGGTGGTCAGGTCAGATGGTCAAGTGACCCGGCCTTCTCACTTGATCACAAATCTTCTTAATTACAAAATTGTCCAGGTTGTACATGCCGTTACTCAAATTCATGTTGAATGCTTCTGTATGTTTAATAAGACTAGATTCTATGATGTTCCTACTATCAATTGAATTACATGGTAATATTGAGGAGGCATTATCCCAGTCAATGCAGTCCAGTCACCTGACCTGACCACCAACCGTTGTGGGCTATTTAAAGATTAGTAGGGTCATTACCTAATACCTGACCATTGTGGACCTGGTCTCACCCTCCTCTGTATATATACACCTTGATTTGTATTTCTCTCTCTAGTCTGTACTCACCCCTGAAGATGTGAATTACACGAAAGCGCTTGGGAACTTCGTGTTTTCTTTCTTGTGGTTATCAGCATGTATATATATATATATATATATATATATATATATATATATATATATATATATATATATATATATATATATATATATATATATATATATATATATATATATATATATATAATAATAATAATAGTTATCCTTTTCAACTGAGCATTTTCTATGATATTGTAGGGGTATCGAGATATTAATGTTGTCTAGCACTCAGGATGGAAGGAAACTCTAATGTGGTTTTCTTGTATAATATAAGTTATATGATAGACAGTCTGGTGCTGGAGGTGCCGTGTGGTGAGGAGCTGCTCAGTAGAGACGTTCGGTGAGTAGCGTGTTGAAGGAGGTAGATGTGCAGGAGCTTCGTTAGAGAAGATGTTGCCTGTTGCTGGCCTCCTGGTTGAATGAATGCTGACAGCGTGGAGCTTGCTGGAGGAGGTGTTGCTTGTTCAGGAAGATGGACAGAATGAGAGTTGGTTGGTGAGGAAGCTCAGAGAAGGACAGCTGGTGGGTCGCCATGCTCGCTGGCGGGAGCGAGGGCCGCCAGGCAGGCGAGGAGAAGCGAAGGCAGCCAGGCAGCGGCGGAGGAGGAGGTGTTGCTTTTTCAAGAAGAATGGTCAGAATGAATCTCAATGGAGAGACAGAGCTTATATACCCAGCAGCCGCTATGAGTCATGTTGGGAAAACCCGAGAAGTTGCCGGTTCCTGGTTCCGTTGCTAAGATAAGGTAACATCTGGTTGGTTGCTAGGGAAGGCGGTAGCAGGTGGTGACTGTGGCTACGCAGTTGTAGGGGAGACGTCCACTACAATATTCACTCCTTTTATCCCCTTTATTCAATATAATGCTGTACTGCTCCACCTGATTTTAAAGTTGTTTAAAGAATCTATTGTGTAATATTTCATACAATATATATGCATAATAATAGTAAAGAAAAATTAAATTGTTACTTATATCCTATAAATGTGTCACATTTAACAAAGAAAACGTTTTTATGACTTCATGGTCTCGTAGCCAGTCACATCGCGAGGAAGATAACCAATCAGAGCGCTCAGGAAAACACAGTTAGAATTACGGCCGCCCTGATCTAGACGTGACTGACCGCCCAAGCGGTTAACTATTACTAGACGATCAGTGGCGAAGAGGATAAAAGTAAAAGTAATATATACGTTACATAATAGCATCCACCATCTTGTGTGGCACACCGCTGGCAGCAAACACACACAGCAAAATCTTGTTTAACGACAACAGACAGAAAGGACCAACCAGCCATAAGGTAAATTAATCAATTCACTACTAGGTGCCACTTTTAATATTTTGACTAATTCCAGATATTGTTATTCAACTCAGAAAGGAGCTCATACACAAGGAGGTAACGATAGTTCAGGTCCAGTCAGGTTAGATCCGGTTAAGTTGTCATGTTAGGGCCGGTTATATTAGGTAAGTTATGTTATTTCTTTTTAAGCTAGGCTTGTTAGGTAGGTTAGCTTAGGCACCCTCTGGTTAGGTGAGGTAAAAAAAAATATTAATGTTTTGCATTTTTAATGAATGGTTGACCAACATCCTTTACCACTTACTCTTCAAGTTTAAAACTAACAGTGTATTCGCAGTGTCTGCATATGTGGTGCGGATGAGTCGTAAACACAGCCTCCTGATGGAAGAGAACTTCAACGATGCGGGAAACGACACCTTACTGCTAACACAGCCTGAGTCTGAAAACATGACCAACTTGCTACTGGAAGCTGGTCAGAGGATCAGTCTTTATCTAGACCTAAAAGAAGAACTTCATAAAGATGAGATTTACTACGTTGCCTTACGAGCCGTTGATGACGTCAACAAACAAAGGTAAGCTAGCCAGTTACTTTAAGTAGTTTTAAACTGCTTCGTTCAGTGTTTCGTAAAGGTATGTCAGGTGGTTATTTCTCACAAATAAAGCTGTAAAAACTCATCTGAATGGTTAACTGAAGTTATGAGGGGCAGTCAGAAAGGTTTTTCAACCACGAAATATAATGAAATGGCAGAACAACAACTCATATGATATTATTCTATAAAATTTCCTCGACTTCAGTACACTCATCTAACTGGTCTTTCAAACTCACTAAGGCTATCTTCTAACTGCTTCCCAAACCACACTTCAGTTCTGGAACCAGACCTGGGCTGTAGGAAAGGCAGCTGGGTTGTTCCAAATCAGTTATCAAGACATTTGTGTATCACTGGATATTTTGACTAGCATTTTGTCGTGGAACAAGGGTACATCTCCTTATGGCATTCCGCTCACGTCTCCTGGACAACTTCGCCTAATTGTTACGTTAAGCAAGCATACTAGTCACCGGTGATCATTGCTCAATGTGACAGTACTTAATCAGCAGAATCCCTCTCGCAATCTAGAAAATCGAGGCCATGATCTTGCTGGCTCAGGTTTGGCTTTTCAACATCTTGTGGGTCAGAGAATTTGGTTGCATCCATTGTAGGATTTCATTCTTCATTCAGGATGCAAATGATGAAAACGGATGTCATATTCCATCACCAGAAGAAAAAAATAGGGCTAAATTGACTTGGAAGAGTTCAAGTACCTCGTGACTTTAGGCATCCTCTGATGTTGACCGTAAGTACTGGGGTCACGAAAAACCCTTCTGGCAGAAGCCATGGGTATCTCTAAATGTTCCTGAATAATAGTCACAATATGTGAAATGTAAAATGCCAACCTCAATTGTCATTTCATCGGCAATGTTATGCCGAACCGCCATAATAAAGCTCTTGACTCAGGCTGCGGTTGCTTCTCCTGTGGCATATTAAGGCCGTCCTGACGGGCTCATCCTCAAGAGTCTTATGCCTATACTTGAACTCTTTGTTACGGTGACAGAAAGGAGTCATCTGTGGCATTAACTCCCACGACGTGTTGATGAATTACTTCAGGTGTGGAACTTCCTATTGATGGAGTTTTATGAAATTCTTGTCCTCAATTTCCCCAAGTACCGCAATTTATCTGATTTCATATTTTAAACTCTCAATCAGAATCCTCGCCTGTGTCATGCAATCAATCTAACTAAAAAATACCTAAGCATTCAACTTCATTTTTTTAAACAATTAGAGCACTATCGTATTGATTGCATTGTAAAACGTTTAGATGCTTCTCTAAAAGTATAGAAACGAATTCAAGAAACAGCATAAAAATAAGCTAAGACACTGTTCTAACTTTAGCAGTCAGGCAGTACTAAAAAGTTTAAACGTTTATCTTATTTTTCTAACACTTGTTTAAGAGAATGCGTGTGTAAGTTTAATCTTTTTTTATTTAATTTTTTTTTAACTAAAGTAAAACAGGTAGGCATTGTACGTACAGCTGGGGGCAAATAAACCAACTATACACACCTAGTGTCTGGATGGCAGTACTCTCGTGATCCCGACGTAGTAGGTGTGAAATTTTATGAATGAACTCGTCTATTTGCAACAGTGATTGTTATTGGTAAACATGTGTTTGCCTGTGTATATATGTCGGTAAATACAGTTTACGATGAATTGAGCATTAAGAAAATATACTTCAAATAATTACTTTTTACTGGGGACCCTCACAAAAATTTATTCTTCAAAGTGTAATGGAAATTAATATTAGACAGGATTCAGAGACCAGGTAAGCCTAAGTAATACCAGGCTGGCCACATGTTACTAAGACTACAAGTTTGAGATACCAAACGTGTATGACGAAATATCTTTGTCAAAATCAAAGGTGCTTGACGAACGAACGTTGGTTCTCTTATTTTTGGATGTATCATTTCATGTTTAGAAATTCAGGGGGTATTAAATGTGGTGTAAATCATTTAAATGAAACAATTGGTCATCCTGCTCCACCACCTACAACCTTCACAGTTTTTTTTTATTATTATTTATTGGGCACTCCCCTACATCCTTGTGTAAGGTGAAGCGCAAAGCGTTTACAGTGCCCAATAGAGAAGCATGCTAAGTTCATGCTTGCCTTTATGTCTCATGAGTTAAGGGCGTAGAAGCCTGAAGAGTCAAGGGCATCGAAGCCTGAAGAGTCAATGGTTTATGTCATCAAGTTATTGGAAGCTCCAACAACTTGTCCCTGAATACGAATTCGCAACTTTCGATTTACACCAGGTACCTACTTTACTGCTAGGTGAACAGGGACTAATGGGGGCTAGGAAATATGTCCAAACAACTTCCACCGACCCGGGAATCGAACCCACGACATCTCGCTTGCGAAGGCAAGAGCGGTACCACTCTACCACCAGCACCCCCGAACCTTCACAGTCAACACGATAAAATGCCTTGTTCATAGTTCCCATATGTTTAACATGAAGTGTGGGATCGTAAATCAAATCTTGCCAGAACCGTTTTCAAAAATAAGACGATAAAATATTACTTTAGTAACCTGTTCCAGTTGGAACAAGGAATAGTTAACGGGAATTAGTAAGATTTACGTGTATATCATATGATTATGAAATCAAGTTATGAAAGCGTGACGGGATTTTTTTTTCTGAATGATTAGGTATCAATTTACTGTACATTACACACATCGTATTTATTTTACATTAAATAGCAGCAATGCCAATACAGAATGTGTTGCTGCGATTCCCCGACTATAAGTATTATTTTTTTTTTTATGTCTCAACATGGATAACACCTCGTTTTCTGTAGGTCGCCTACATGCACACATATGGTTTTCGGTGAGCATTATCATTCCAGCATAAGAAAGACAGCTGGAGCATCTCTTATGCACATGTGTAAAGAATGGTGACATGTATGTTCTAAGTTATATTGGTGAGGCATAGAAATGTCCATATATAATTTTAATTATATTTCCCTCAAAATTGCTTGGTTTTGAGGTGCATCTGATACAGATCGACCAATTTGCAAACATGCCAAAAACCTGGTTGTTTTGCATAACTATTGTAAATGCTACAACTCAACTACTACATATATTTTTTCAATGATAGTTTTATTTTCACGTAGCATCTATATCATTTACAGAGGGAGTATGTCTGAGTGATTGAGTAGACATCAATTAACAGAAGACACTTCCTCCTGTCTGAGGGTTGGTGACCAAGGCTCTCCATATTCACGCTGTCCTCCCCAGCTTTCCTATATCTTCGAGAAACCGGCTTTTAATTCCCTTCATCCATTCTAGTCTTTGCTTCCCCCTGGCTTTCCTACCTTCAATTTTGCCCATAAGTGGAGATGGTTTATTAACTAGGGGTCTCTCTGGGCACAATGAAATCATCTGGTGTTAGCCAAATATTAAAAGTGGCGTCCAGTAGTGAAGAGGTTAGTGGAGATAGTTTATTAACGTCACCATTATCGCATCATCCCTGAGTATTTTTTACGGGAATTAGCCCACCCAGGCACAGGTCACCGATCCACGTCGGAGCCTGAAGGGACGAAAAAAAAAATGAACAAAAAATAGACAAAAATGAAAAAAAAAAAACGAAACAAATCAAGATTGAGAAACAATATATGTGTTGTGGTGGCAGAAAAAGAAACAATTGAGACCCTGCAATTGTGTGTAAATGAGGCAGAAAGTCAAATCATCTACCTGGGACTTGGTCACATTATGGCACAGGGTCAATCATTAGACAACACATTATGCTTCCAATATCTTCCCAGGCGTTAGTCCCTCCCTGTTTGATAGCTGCCAAATACCCACTACTATATTGCCAAGCCCATGGTATATAATTTTCTTTATATTATATAATTTTCAGTTGTCTCAGTCAATCTTAGTACATTTTCACTTGTTTTCCTATGAGTCAACTTATTTTTAAGATTCCCCTGTAGCACCACCGTTCAAAGGCTCCTCGTCTCCTTCTGGTGTCTTCTGAAAATATCCACACTTCTGGGCCACATGAAAGTATTGACCATACGTATTATTTCAGGTATATATATTTTTTACAGTGCTGTAATATTAATGTCCCTTTTAATAAGGCCTTTAAGATAATTAAATGCTGGTTTTGCTTGAACTATTTTTGTTTTGATTTCTATTTCACACTTACCATTACAACTTATTTTATTCCACAAACACCAAATTCTCCACCTGTTGGAATTTCTTGTTGCCTACCATTGTTTTGTTGTTATTATTTTTTAATCAATCATTACTTCCGTGCTTACAACATTAACTCCAAGCCAATTATGTTTGCCTTTTTCACATGTCTGTTGACCAGTTGTTGAAGTGAATCTTCACTATCTGCATTAAATGCATCATGGTCTGCATACCGATTACCATGAACTTTGAGTCCTTCATCGCTACTTAAACCTTCTCTTATCTAAAATTCTAAATAGGTATCATATAATGTTGGGGTCTCCATACAGCCTTGTCTAACCTTAAACCAACTAGTAAGTTCAATATATAAGAGCATAGTTTGTTTGCTCAATATTTATAATTTGTAAGATTACAAATAAATCAGATTCTGTGTTATTATTGTTCATCGTAGCCGCGCCTCTGAACTCAAAATGAAAAATAGAACAAAATTATTTGCTTTAGCAATATGGTAAAAGATATAATATCCATACAGTATTTACTTACCACAAATAATAATCCATTGTTGTATATGATATTTCCAATAAACCAAATGCATAGAACAATGAAAATAACGAATTATAGATTTGCATTTAGTTCTTTCTCCATTGTTATCTATGACAGCCATCAACCTCTCTGACATAAGAAGAAACGTTGTTATAGACCAGCCTCTAAATAGTTCCCATTGGGTATGATTTATTAAGTGGTCCTCTCCTAGACTGGTTCCCATATGTTTACCACGTTAGCGCAAATGTTCTCCAAGGGTTTCATAATTATCACACCTCCTACTGGGTATCTAGTCATTCCAAATTAGAATGGTCAACAAATCATTGCTGCACTATGCTGTCCACGTGGGTTGTTGATTATATGTAGAAGTCCGAGCGCTTTATGGGCTAATGAAATATATATGGAACCTCGTGTTTCGAAGCAGGATTTGTTAAAACGTTACTCTGATCACTTACGAGGCACGGGTAGTTCCCTATTGGAGGTTCACGGCACCATAAGCTCGATGAACAGCCTTTGTGTGAAATATAACAACGTCTAGGACTGCTTTTAGTGTCCTAGTGGTCTAGAGCAGCGCTTCTCAAACTATCTGATGTGGCGTACTGGCATGGTTTTTTTTCAATGTGCCACGGACCGGCGAGCGAAGCGAGCCAATCCCGGGGCCTATAGGCCCCCCCCCCCCAGGAAAATCTTTTGAGATATGTCCTATTTCAGGGGCATTTTGAGACTATCTGTACTAAACATGAAGACATGATGTCTTATTCATTCTAAGGCCAATCATCATTGACGTAACAAGTCTTCCCAGTGTGCCAGGGACCAGTACCATATTTGTGCCATACAATTGATTGTTTACGATCAGAGAAAATATTATTTGAACATTCGTAGTAATATTATTTTATACAGGAAAAATATAATGAATATAAAAGTGGGTTGGGATGGGGTCCCAAATGACAAACACGCAGATACCCGTATGATGCTCTCTGTTCCACTTCTTGATGGTAACTAACCACTGACCTGTGACCTGACATCACAGACTGCTGATCCACACGTGTGGAATAGCAGGGTTGCCAGCTGTGTGACACCCTTCACGGCTGGCACGCATAGTAAAAAATCGGCCATTTCTTTTAATGGGATGCATACATTTATTTTATCCGAAATTAAATAACTACCATACTTAAAATAAAAAGATTTATGTTTTGGGTGGATATGGCGTAACTGGTGGCCGAGAAACGTGGCAATTCTGGCAACACAAGGTGATGCGCCCTATTGATATCCCCAGGTGTGGTTCCCACAGAGTCAAACGCCACATCATCATGAAGGTGTTGTTATACGTATTTCAGTTCGCTGTTTTGCTGTTCATTATATCGCATTCGTTAGTTGCATAGCAATGACTTTTAACATGAGTGAGTAAATGAAAAATATAGCCATAATAAATATAAAAACTACAATGAAAATGTAAAAAAAAAAAAGACCGAGTCAGATGTCCCGGCAGTGTCACGTGGTGTGGAACGTGACTATCGTTTCTTTCTTTTCTGAAAACTCTCCGCGTACCGGCAGACGATGGCTCACGGACCGGCACCAGTCCGCGGACCACACTTTGAGTAGCACTGGTCTACACCACATTTAATACCCCCTGAATTTCTAAGTATGAAATGTTACATAAAAAAATATAAGGGAACCAACGTTTGACAAAATTATTTCATTCACGCCTGGTTTCTCAAACTTGTGGCCTTAATGACATGTGGTAAGTGTGGCATTACAAGGCTTGTCTAGTCTGTGATTCTTGCCAAATAATAATTTTAATCACACTTTGAAGAAAAAGGTTCCGTGATGGTCTCAGGTAAATGTATTTTTTTTATTCATTATTAATTGTATTTAACGGCATATATATATATATATATATATATATATATATATATATATATATATATATATATATATATATATATATATATATATATATATAGAATCAGACCTTGACCTACTGGGTCCGAGGAGTCGTTCTTGGCTGTGAGTCAAAGTCCGCGTGTTATATGGACTAAAAATGAAGTATATATATATATATATATATATATATATATATATATATATGTATAGTTTTTTTTTGGGGGGGGGATTAGCCCACCTGAGCACAGGTCATTGACCCACATCAGGGCCTGAGAGGCGAAAATGTAATAATAATATTAATAATAATGATAGTAATAATAACAATAATAAAGAACCATAAAGAATTACAAAAATGAAAAAAGGTCAAAAGTGAGAAACAATATATGCATGTTGTGTTGTCAATAGTAAGTGAAACAATTGAGACCCTGCAATTGTGTGAAAATGAGGCAGAAAGACCGATGAGCAACCTGAGACTTGGTCACAATTTGTGTGATGCCATGTGGCAGCAGAGTCTACCATCGACAACACATTATGCTTCCAATATCTTCCCAGGCGGTAGTTTCTCCCTGTTTGGTAGCTGCCTACTACCTCCCTTATATATATGGGGATACATTCTTAACCAATCACAATCACCATTACTAATGGATGAGTTCAATCCTAAAATTTCCCACCTTACTATGTAAGGGATGCCAGGTACCACCAGCCAATCACTGGACGTGTAGCAGGTTCATTTGTCCCGAACTATAGATTCTCATCATCCTTTAAGAGAACTATTTATCAGAAGGTTATTAGTGAATCTGTACCTGGGGCTCTTCCTAGCCACAGCGATGATATAACTTGATATAAACGTTATGCCTTACAGCCGGGTGTCCAACTTGGCACTGGTTGTGGTGCCAACGGCAGACAACAACAACAACAACAACAACAGTCTGCCAGATTGGGCCATCGCTCTCATCGCCATCGCCTGTGTTGTTCTTCTTGGTGGTCTCGTCGCTGGCATCATTCACCAAATGAAGAAAAAATAAGAGAATGAAATTAAATACTAATTCAATGAGTGAAGGAAAATTATAATATTTATGAAGTAGAACAGTAAGAAATAACACAAATTCACCTAAAATAAACTGTAATTTAAGAGAAAACTTGAATGCTTATGTAGATAGTAGATATTACTATATAATGAATAATAATCAGAGGAATAAACACTAACATAAAGAAAGGGTGATATGCTAATATAGAAAGATAAAACGAATGTACATGAAATGTAAAGAGAAACAAAACCAAGTACTGTACTTTACAGTATTACCATATTGAAGAAAATCTCATACATTTGACAATATTATTAATAATTATTATCATCATGTAAAGCTTCACGGCCCAATAGTAAAGTATGTAAAGAGCAATCATGAATTTTTCTTAATATCCCTTTTGGTATAATACATAAGATACACGAGTTTATTGTTAAACATGATAAAATAAGATGTTGGTAGTAGGCTAATCCCTTCTGGCATAATAAATGGCCAATCTGGAAGAGAAAGGACTGTAACTGTGTATGGTTCTGGAAATTTTGGTGAAAAATCATAATTTACAATCTTTACTGTAACGAAACACCAGCAGTCCCGAAGGAACATTGATCCCGCTGCTAAGGCAATGACTGATTTGAATTTAACGTGGATTTAAAATGTAAGTAGTGATAAAAAAGTGGTTTCCACAATATTCCATTCGTATATCTGAACGTTCATTCACATCACTTCAGTTTTAAGATACTATAATTGTTAAATGAAATAAGAGAAACAGCAGTCGCATTAAACCAAGTACAAAAATGAAGAATAAATAAACACAGAATTTTTTGTAAGATTTGTTGAATGTCATGATACTTATAGTAAAGTGAACTGAAATTTGGTAATGGAGACTCTCCTCCTCCTCTTCCCGTACCTAGGAAATCTACCCTTCTCCTACAGACTGCTAGATACTGCACTTACAGGTAACTGAGTTTCACAGGAAGGGGATATGAATCTTTAAAGAAGATCTGTTGAGGGTGCAGCCAGTGTTGAGTTAATTCTAAGTTAAATGTACCCTGTAATACAAATAGCCTAAGTCGTCCTTTTTTTCTGTGGGTCTAGTCGTGATGGTGGTACAAGAAGCTCCAGCTAACTCAAGAAGCAACAGCTACCTCTGCCCATAATCCATCCAAAAATAATGTCACTAATACGTTTTCACTCATATTATTAAGCTTATACTTTGACAAACTCAGTGTTGTTTCACAAAAATAATAGATGCAATACAATTGTATACTCATTGTAAATGCCTGGACATTGGGACATAAATCCCTTGTCAGCCTAATCAGGATCTTATAAAAGGAAAATCAAGAACCATGGGTTTCCAAGGGGTGACAAACAACCGTTCGAGATTGACATCTCTTTACTACGAAAATAATCACAATAATTGACACCACTCACACAAATATAATAAACAATTACTGGGGTCAAACAAGTAATAGTGTCAAACAATTAAGGGAGTCAAGCAGTCAAGGGAGTCAAACAAGTATGGGAGCCAAACAAAGTACATGTAACGGCACCATTTGTATTATATAAATATTTACCAAATGTATAATACCAAAATATTCACCAGGTCATTCACCAATGTGTGTGAATGAATTGGTGAGATGACATTTCCTCCGGGGAGCGAACGAGGTCAAGCTGGGTCAGCTCATCTCAGCAACAAGCATCTGATGCGTTTCCTTTTGTGGCCTGCTTGTCCACCCTCTCTCCCTGGTGAGAGAGAGAGACTTTCATATCACTTACCCAGTGAACATCTCACTTAAGTGTTCTCCTGAAGTGCACTAAGACACTTCCCTTAGAATATAGAAGGTACAATATATTCTCAACTGAACTCAGTATCTGTGAATCTATATTTTCTACAATAAAAACAACAAAGTGTATACTTCAGCCCTGTCTCTTATCAATTCAAGAACTATATATATATATATATATATATATATATATATATATATATATATATATATATATATATATATATATATATATATATATATATATATACACTGGTGGCAGCGGTGAGATGGATTATAAGAATCGGTCAGACACTCAGAACAAACATTACTTCAAGTGATTCCAGTGACTTAAGTGGCATCTTAAGTGAATCATCAGCAAACAAGCAATTACAAGACATTTAAGTGGACAGTGGCTGTAAACACTTGCAGAACGTATACACAGAGACATTATAAAAGATTGCCAACTTAGCAGTCAAACCCCCAGGTTACCCCGACCGGAGCTGAGCGCAGCCGAGCCTACCCGAGTGTGGGCTGAGATTACTACAGCGAACACTACATCACCGGAGTTTAGGAAGGTTGTCAAAGTGGTTCCAGACAATCAAACAATCTCTTGCTTAAACAAACAAGACTCGTCGGTCTGCAACAGAGGACAGCCCCAAATCAGCCCCCAGGCCGATCGCACCAACCCAGTTGTCAGCCCCCCAGGTGGATCGCAGTAAGACGTGACGTCATCCTTTTTTATTAAAAATTTTATTTACTATTAACTAACTATTATTTTTTACTACATTTTCGCCCCCCGCCCCCGGGCCCCGATGTGGGTCAGTGACCTGTGCCCGGGTGGACTAATCCCCGTAAGACAATTAAAAAAAGTACTACACAGGTAACGTGCCACACTAGGCAGTGTGCCATATCATACTAGACAACCTGCCACACCAGGCAATTTGTGAAAAAACTACATTCCACAATAGGAAACGTGCTACACTACGAAACCTGCCACAATAGGTAGAGTGTCACTCTAGGCAAAGTAACACACTAGGTAAAGTGCCACACTAGGTGACACGCCACACCACGTAACATGCCACTAGATAACGTGCCACACTAGATAACGTGCCACACTTGGTGACAAGCCACACTAGACAAAATATCACACTAGTGACACACTAGGTAATTTGCCGCTGTAGGTAACATGTTACAATCCACACAGGGTAACATGCCACACTAGACAACTGTTACGAGTTGGGGATTTAGAATATAGTTAAAAGTCTACCCAGATCCCAACAGGCAACAACAAAAAAAAAACAAAGACAATCGGACTATAAAAGGGTAGACAAAGGATGAGAGTTTTTGTTGTGTATAATAAAGTACCATAAATTCCTTAACAAAATAATCAGCTTTCTATAATTTACCCTTAACCATACTTAACCTAAACATTAACAGTATATACATATTTATACAACATACAATAATTTGAAGCAAGGTGGACGCGGGGAGGCAATACAAGATTACAAATACTTAAGTGCGGAGCTGACATGGCTGACGAGTAAGGCTGAGTATTGTAGAAGACGGTAGGTAGTCACTGTGCCATAGGTTTCCAGGATAGGTGATCCTGTGGTCACTTCCAAGAGTGAACTGAACTCTCCTCGAACTGGAGCTGACAAAGAAGACTTTGAGGAGGTGACGCAACAACCAGGATATGGAGAAGGGAAACCCCGGAGTGGTAACTAAGACGAGTCATACTCGTGTTTCGTCCCTAGATGGCGTTCCTCGTGGTGCTGGGTAGGTAGATCAAGACAATAGATGGCGTGGTTCGTAGTGCTGGGTAGGTAGATCATGACAATTGGTGGCTGGGTTCGTAACACACCCCCCCTCCAAAGACCTCCGTAGCGCGGGCGCGAAGGAGGTGATCACCTGGTGCGTCTGGAGAGTAGCTGCTGCATTTCCACTGGAGCTCGGGATAAGGAGTCCACAATCATGTTGTCCACCCCCTTTATGTGCCGGACTTGTAGATTATAGGGCTGGGTGAGGAGAGCCCAGCGGAAGATTCGCTGGTTGGAGGTCTTGTTGGTTTGGATGAACGTGAGTGGGTTATGGTCGGTGAAGACGAGGGTTGTTTGTGGGCAAGACTGGAGGTAACATTCAAACTTCTTTATTGCCAACACCAGAGCCAGGGCCTCCTTCTCTATGGTCGAGTAGTTGGTCTGATGTTTTTTCAACTTGGCGGAGTAGTATGCCACAGGGTGAAGGACATCAGTGGTTGGGTCGGGTTGTAGGAGCACAGCCCCCACTCCGACACCGCTAGCGTCGATTTGCAGATGGAAGGGCAAGGTGTAGTCAGGGGGGTGGACTACAGGCTTGGAGGCAAGGAAGGCTTTGAGGCGGTGGAAAGACTGGTCGCACCTCTGGTTCCAGATGTAAGGGACCGCAGAACTGGTAAGGTCTGTGAGGGGTCCGGCCACGCTGGAGAAGTTACTGCAGAACCGACGGTAGTAGCCGCACATCCCCAGGAAGCGCATGAGTTCCTTCCTCGTCCTTGGAGTGGGGAAGGACAAGATGGCTTTAACGTTTGCGTCCTTGGGTCTCACCATACCATGTCCAACGATATGTCCCAGGTAAGTCACTGAGGCCCGGCCAAAAGCAGATTTAGCCAGGTTTATGGTGAATCCAGTCTCTTGCAGTCGTGCGAACAGTATCTCCAAACGCACCAGATGTTCGTCCCAGCCGTCCGACACCACCACCAGGTCATCCAGGTAGGCGAACGTCCCACCTAGGTCCTGAATCAGGTGATTGATTGCCCTCTGGAATGTGGCCGGAGCATTAGAAAAGCCAAACGCCATAACCAAATATTGAAAAAGACCAAATGGAGTTATAAATGCTGAGATTATTTTTGCCCTATCGGTGAGTCCCACTTGATAATATCCTTTCAACAGGTCCTGATAAATTTTGCACAGCCTATGCTGTCTATTATATCTTCAATCAAAGGTAAAGGGTAGGAGTCTGAGACAGTGACTTTAGGAAATGTCGATAATAACTTAGTGAGATCTTTTGCTTGAAATGGATTCAGAACAGAAAAATACTCATCCAAGTTGTTGAGTATGTGACTGTTAGCAGGGTTTTCTTTAGGTAGAGGGAAGTCTAAATTCTCGAATAGGTCCATGTCATCTGTCTCCGGCTCCGGCCCTGACAAAACCGTATGCAATACAGGTAGGCTTATAGCCTCTGGGATGTCTTCCTCTGACTGCCTGGAATGGTAAAGTTTCATGAGATTAATGTGAACAAGTTGTGAATCTTTTCTGCGATCAGGAGTATGGACTATATAGTTGAGGGGAGATAGTTTATTAGCATTGACTTGAAAGTTTTGATGGAACCGTTCAAAGCAACCTTGGGACGGTGGGTGGTAAGCCGAAGATGTACAATGGTCCACACTGAGGTCTTTCATCACCTGTTTGAACAAAGATGGATCAGATTGTTGGGCTTTAACGAGCTCATCCTTACTAATGGTCTTATTGTACAGATCTTCTGTGGGTAGGAAGATATTGGAGGTGGTTTTAGATGAAGATGGCCCATTTCGCACACTCTGTGACCGGGTGACAGCACAAGATGGGAAAAGGTGAAGAATAGTTTCTTCAAGGTCAGTGGTGGAGTTGACAGGTAAGGGAGAGTCGACTATGTTCGGAACCACTAGATCTCCTACCAAGTCATTACCCAATAATAAATGAATGCCGCTCACAGGCATTGGATCTTTCCTAATGGCTACTTGCACTTTCCCAGTAATCAAGGGACATTGGAGGTGCACTTTAGCTATGGGATAGGAAGAATGGGATGAGAGATCTGAAATTAGAACACCCATTAGTAAATGCGGTAGATATATCAGGAATGACTTTAAACAGGAGGATAGATTGTGCTGCGCCCGTATAACGTAGTATACGAATAGGGAAAGAACGAGACCCCTCTATGATTGAAATTTTTCCCTCATAGGTGAATGAAGAGAAGAGATCCTGATGGGGCCTTTCCACACTGGTGGTTGCTATTGGTTTGGATTTGGGATCCAGGGAACTACTTTTAGCAGTTCGACACTTTGGGTGTTTACGAGACTGGATCGTATGGCCTGGGTTTTTACAGTAAGAACAATAAAACTTGGTTGCATCAGGGGGGGTAGGTGTGGGACCTTTCGACCTACCACTCACGTCCCCAAGGTTATCATCAGAGGAGGACCTAACATGTTGGAAAGTACCACGTTCCCTACGGCACAGTGACTCCACCAGCAAGGCGTACTCATCAGCCAGCTCAGCCGCACGTCCTAAATTAACCTCTCCACGCTCCTCCACATGCTTCAAGATGTGAAATGGTATCTTGCCCTTCCACTCCTCCAGGACTACCAAGTTTAACAAATCCTAAGGTGGCCATTAAGAAAACCTAGATAAATTAATTAATGGTCAAAAGATAAGATAAGTGGATTACCCTAGAAAATATCACGGCAGTGGATAACCAGAAAGTCCCGGAAACTAACCAAGTTATACCTAGGGAAATTACACTTATGAATATTGTTCTTCTGATAAGATCCTTAGATAAGGATAAGAGACTTGAAAGGGGAAGGGCGTATTACGGCATTAATATAAAGATCCGGATTAACAACCCTTGAGTAAACAGGAAGGGCGTATTACTGCATTAATATAAAGATCCGGATTAACAACCTTGAGATACTTGAAAAAGGAAGGGCGTATTACGGCATTTATATAAAGATCCGGATTAACAACCCTGAGATACTTGAAAGAGGAAGGGCGTATTACGGCATTTATATAAGGATCCGGATTAACAACCCTTGAGTTACTTGATTATTGACCCCGAATGAGATAATGAGAAGAACAATAATTGAGGCGTTATAATTATGGGGTCCTGGTAGAGCGGGGCGTCCCAAGATATCACTTCACCCTAAACTAGTGACTATGGAACAGCCTACTCTGGAGCGAGGGTACAGCATTAAACAGATCCGGATTCTTCCCTACACTCGATAAGACTTACTACACGACTGCCACGTGTAATAACAGGTAAGCCTTATGACACTTGGAACCTAATATCCTACGTCTGTCACTCTTACTGTACGATAATACCAATATATGCACACACATATGAAGGAAACTTTAAACCACCGTAAAGCAATTGTGAACAGAAGTGACTGGGAGGAATAATTAACAAGGAGTTACAAGGGAGGAAGGAATATGGTACTTAAGGTCGGGTCCTGTCACGGTCGCCATTTGTTACGAGTTGGGGTGTAGAATATAGTTAAAAGTCTACCCAGATCCTAACAGGCAACAACAAAAAAAACAAAGACAATCGGACTATAAAAGAGTAGACAAAGGATGCGAGTTTTCGTTGTGTATAATAAAGTACCATAAATTCCTTAACAAAATAATCAGCTTTCTCTAATTTACCCTTAACCAAACTTAACCTAAACATTAACAGTATATACATATTTATACAACATACAATAATTTGAAGCAAGGTGGACGCGGGGAGGCAATACAAGATTACAAATACTTAAGTGCGGAGCTGAGATGGCTGAGGAGTAAGGCTGAGTATTGTAGAAGACGGTAGGTAGTCACTGCGCCGTAGGTTTCCAGGATAGGTGATCCTGTGGTCACTTCCCAGAGTGAACTGAACTCTCCTCAAACTGGAGCTGACAAAGAAGACTTTGAGGAGGTGACGCAACAACCAGGATATGGAGAAGGGAAACTCCGGAGTGGTAACTAGGACGAGTCATACTCGTGTTTCGTCCCTAGATGGCGTTGCTCGTGGTGCTGGGTAGGTAGATCAGGACAATAGATGGCGTGGTTCGTTGTGCTGGGTAGGTAGATCATGACAATTGGTGGCAGGGTTCGTAACACAACATACCACACTAGGTAACATACCACACTAAGCAACGTTCCACTCCAGGCAAAATTTCACACTAGACAACATGCCACACTTGGTAATGTACCACACTCGGTAATATGCCACAGTATAGATAAAGAGCCACTCTATATATAATTATAGTGGGAGTGTCAGGGGTGTACCTGGGAGTGTCAGAGGTGCACCTGGGAGTATCGGAGGTTTACCTGGGAGTGTCAGAGGTGTACCTGGGAGTGTCAGAGGTGCACCTGGGAGTATCGGAGGTTTACCTGGGAGTGTCGGAGCTGTACCTGGGAGTGTCAGAGGTGCACCTGGGAGTATCGGAGGTTTGGGAGTGTCCTGAGGTGTGCACAGGGTGTCAGAGGTGCACCCTGGGAATCGGAGGGTTACCTGGGAGTGTCCCAGGAGGTGTACCTGGGACTATCGGAGGTGTGTACCTGGGAGTGTCAGAGGTGTACCTGGGAGCGTCAGAGGTGTACCTGGGTGTCTGAAGGGGTGTGCCTGTGAGGAGGTGTCAGAGGAGAAACTGGGAGTGTCAGAGGCAGATCTGCAGGAGTGTCTGGGGTGTGCCTGGGAGTGTCCAGAAGAGGTGTACCTGGGAGTGTCCAGCTGTGTACACCTGGGGTGTCTGAGTGTACCTGGGAGGTGTCTGAGGTGTGTACCTGGGAGTGTCAGAGGAGAACCAGGGAGTGTTAGAGGTGTACCAGGAATGTCCGGTGGAGTACCTGGAAGTGTCAGAGGTGTACCTGAGGTGTCAGAGGTGTGCCTGGGGTGTCAGGGGGAGGGAGCTAGGGAGTGTTAGGGTGTACCAGGGAATGTCGGTGGAGTACCTGGAGGTGTCAGAGGTGTGTACCTGGGAGTGTCAGAAGTGTACCTGGGAGTGTGGGGGTGTACACCAGGGTGTAGAAGTGTGCAGGGGTGTCCAGGAGGTGTACAGGAATGTAGGAGGTGTTCCTGAAAGTGTCAGAGGTGTACCTAGGAGTGTCAGAGAGGTGTACCTGGGAATTGTCTGAGTACCTAGGTGTCAGAGGTGTACGAGTGTCAGAGAATGTGCCTCGGAGTGTCAGGGTGTAACTGGGAGTGTCCAGAGAGGTGTACCTGGGAGTGTCACAAAGAGTACCTGCAGTGTCAGAGGTGGCCACCTGGGGTGTCTGGGGTGTACCTGGGAATTGTCTGAGGTGTACCTGGGAGTGTCAGAGGTACCTGTGAGTGTCAGAGAGGTGTACCTAGGGTGTCTGAAGAGGTGTACCTCGGAGTGTCAGAGATGTGCCTCCAGGTGTCAGGGGTGTAACTGGGAGTGTCCAGAGGTGTAACTGGGAGTGTCAGAGGTGTAACTGGGAGTGTCAGAGGGTACTTTACCTGGGAGTGTCAGAGGTGTACCAAGGAGTGTCAGAGGAGTACCTGAGTGTCAGGAGGTGGCCTGGGAGTGTCGGAGTAGCCACCTGGGAGTGTCAGAGGTGGCCACCAGGGAGGAGTGTCAGAGGTGAACCAGGGGTGTCGAGGAGTGAACCAGGGTGTCACAGGGTGTACCTGGAAGTATGGGAGGTGTACCTGAGGTATCCGGAGGTGTACCTGGGAGTGTCGGAGGTGTAACTGGGAGTGACGGAGGTGTGGCTACAGGGGTGTCTGGGAAGGGGTGTACCTGGGAGTGTGAAGGTGTACCTGGGGTGTCAGAGGTGTACCTGGGAGTGTCAGGGAGTGTGCCTGGGAGTGTCAGAGGTGTACCTGGGGTGTCAGAAGTGTACCTGGGAGTGTCAGAGGTGTACCTGGGAGTGTCAGAGGTGGCCACACCAGGAGTGTCAGAAGTGTACCTGGGGAGTGTCAAGTGTACCTGGGAGTGTCAGAGGTGTACCTGGGAATTGTCAAGAATGTGTACCTGGGGTGTCACAGGGTGTACCTGGGAGTGTCACAGGGTGTACCTGGGAGTGTCAAGGAGAACCAGAGTGTAAGAGGTGTACCTGGAGGTGTCGAGAGGTGTACCAGGGAGTGTCAGAGGAGTACCTAGAGGTGTCAGTACCTGGGAATGTCAGAGTTGTACCTGGGAGTGTCAGAGGTGTACCTCGGAGTGTCAGAGGTGTACCGAGAGTGTCAGAGTACCTAGGAGTGTCAGAGGTGTACCTGGGGTGTCAGAGGTGTACCTGGGAGTGTCAGGTGTACCAGGAGTGTCGAATGTGAACCAGGAAAGGGGCGTCAGAGGTGAACCAGGGAGTGTCAGAGGTGTACCTGGGAGTATCCCGGAAGGTGTACCTGGGAGTATCCGGAGAGTGTACACAGAGGTATCGGAGGTGTACCTGGGGTATCCAGAGGTGCTTTAGCAGTGTCAGGGAATTGTACCTGGGAGTGTCAGAGGTGTACCTGGGAGTGTCAGAGGTGTACCTGGGAGTGTCAGAGGTGTACCTGGGAGTGTCAGAGAGGTGTACCTGGGGTGTCTGAGGTGTGGCTTCCAGGGGGTGTCAGGGGAGAACAAGGGAGTGTCATAGGTGTACCTGGGGTGTCATAGGCGTACCAGGGAGTGTCGGAGGAGTACCTGGGGTGTCGGGGTGTGCAAGTGTCGAGGGCAAACCTGTGAGTATCAGAGGTGTGCCTGGGAGTGTCGGAGGTGGCCTGGGGTGTCAGAGGGGTGTACCCGCAGGAGTGTCAAGAGGTGTACCTGGGAGTGTCTGAGGAATTGTACCTGCGAGTGTCAGAGGAGAAACACAGGAGTGTCAGAGCGAATCTGGGAGTGTCTGGGGTGTACCTGAAGCCAGTGTCAGAGGTGGCCACCTGGGAGTGTCAGATGTGTACCTGCCAGGAGTGTCACGAGGTGTACCAGGAGTGTCTGAGGTGTACCTGGGAGTGTCAGAGAGGGAGAACCAGGAGTGTTAAGAGGTGTGCAGGAATGTCAGTGAGTACCTGGAAGTGTGGTAGGAATTGTACCTGGGAGTGTCAGAGGTGTACCTGGGAGCTGTCAGTGGTGTACCTGGGGTGTCGAGGGGAGAACCAGGGGAGTGTTAGAGGTGTACCAGAGATGTCGGTGTTGGGTACCTGGAAGTGTCAGAGGTGTACCTGGGAGTGTCAAGGTGTACCTGGGAGTGTCCAGAGGTGTACCTGGGGTGTGAAAGTGTAAACGGGAGTGTCGGAGGTGTACCTGGGAATGTCGGAGGTGTTCCTGAAAGTGTCAGAGGTGTGCCTAGAGTCAGAGGAGCCTTTGGGAGTGTCAGATGTGTACACAAAGTGTCTGGGGTGGCACCTGGGAGTGTCTGAGTGTACCTGGGAGTGTCAGAGGTACCTGTGAGTGTCGAGGTGTACCTGGGAGTGTCTGAGGTGTACCTCAGGTGACAGAAGATGTGCCTGAGTGTCAGAGTGTAACTGGGAGTGTCCAGAGAGAGGTGTAACTGGGAGTATCAGAGGTGTAACTGGGAGTGTCAAAATTGTACCGGGAGTGTCAAGGTGTACCAGGGAGTGTCAGAGGAGTACCTAGAAGTGTCAGAGAGGGTGTACCTGGGAGTGTCGGAGAATGTACCTGGGAGTGTCAGAGGTGTACCGGGGAGTGTCAGAGGTGAACCAGAGAGTGTCAAGAGGTGAACCAGGGGAGTGTCACAGGGTGTACCTGGGAGTATCGGAGGTGTACCTAGGAGTATCGGAGGTGTACCACCAAGTGTCGGAGGTGGCAACTGGGAGGTCGGAGGTAGCCAACTGGGAGTGTCTCGGGTAGCCTGGGAGTGTCAGAGGTGTACCTGGGAGTGTCAGAGGTGTACCTGGGAGTGTCAGAGAGGAAGTACCTGGGAGTGTCAGAGGTGTACCTGGGAGTGTGAGAGGAGGTGTACCTGGGAGTGTCAGAGGTGTGTACCTGGGAGTGTCATGATTGTACCTGGGAGTGTCAGAGGTGTACTTGGGAGTGTGAGAGGTGTACCTGGGAGTGTCAGAGGTGTACCTGGGAGTGTCCAGGGTGTACCTGGGAGGTGTCTGAGGTGGCCTGGGTGTCTGAGGTGTGCCTGGGAGTGTCGGGGAGAACAGGAGTGTAGAGGTGTACCTGGGAGTGACAGAGGTGTACCAGGGAGTGTCAGAGAGGAGTACCTGGGAGTGTCAGGGAGGTGAACCTGGGAGTGTCAGGGAGGTGTACCTGGGAGGCGTCAGGGTGTAGGAGTGCCAGAGGTGTACCTGGGAGTGTCAGAGGTGTATCTGGGAGGTGTCAGAGGTGTACCATGGAGTGTCAGAGGAGTGCCTAGGAGTGTCACAGGTGTACACCAGAGTGTCGAGGTGTACCTGGGAGTGTTAGAGGTGTACCTGAAGTGTGGAGGTGTACCAGGAGTGTCAGAGGTGAACCAGGGAGTGTAGGAGGTGAGCCAGAAGGGGTGTCACCGAGGTGTACCTGGGGTATCCGGAGGTGTACCTGGGGTGTAAGAGGAGTACCTGGAGTGTCAGAGGTGTACCAGAGAGTGTCACAGGTGTACCTGGGAAGTGTCTGAGGTGTACCTGGAGTATCGGAGGTGTACCTGGGATTACATCCGGAGGTGTAGCTGGGAGTGTCGGAGGTGTACTAGAGATGTCAGGGAATTGTACCTGGGAGTGTCAGAGGTGTACCTGGGAGTGTCAGAGGTACCTGGGGTGTCGGGGGTGAACAGGAGTATCCAGGGAGTGTACCTGGGAATGTCAGAGGTGTAAAGGAGTGCAGAGGTGGCCTGCCTGGGAGTGTCAGAGGTGTATCTGGGAGTGTCCAGGGTGTACCATGGAGTGTAGGAAGGGAGTGCCCAGGAGTGTCAGAGGTGTACCTGGGGTGTCGGAAGGGTGTACCTGGGGTGTCAGAGGAGGTGTACCAGAGAGTGTCACAGGTGTACACCTGGGAATGTCTGAGTGTACCTGGAAGTATCGGAGGTATACCTGGGATTATCGGAGGTGTAACTTTGGGAGTGTCAGGAGGTGTACCTGGGAATGTCAGAGGTGTACCTGGGAGTGTCAGGGAATGTACCTGGGTATCCAGAGGAGTACCTGAAGGTGTCAGGGGGTGAGGAACCTGGGAGGTGTCGGGGAGGTGTACCTGGGAGCGTCAGGGGTGTAAGAGGTGCCAGAAGTGTACCTGGGAGTGTCAGAGGTGTGTCTGGGAGTGTCAGAGGTGTACCATGGAGTGTCAGAGGGTGCCTAGAGGTGTCAGAGGTGTGCCTGGGAGTGTCGGAGGTGTGGGGTGTCAGGGGTGTGCCTGGGAGTGTCAGAGGGTACCAGTGTGGAGGTGTGCAGGGGTTGTCAGAGGTGAACCAGGAGAGTAAGAGTTGACCAGGGTGTCTGGTGTGCCTGGGAGTGTCGGAGGTGTGCCTAGAGTATCAGGTGTGCCTGGAGTGTAAGAGGTAGTACCAGTGTCAGAGGTGTGCCAGAGAGTGTCACAGGTGTGCCTGGGATGTCTGAGGTGTACCTGGAAGTATCGGAGGTGTGCCTGGGATTATCGGAGGTGTACCTGGGATTATCGGAGGTGTAACTGGGAGTGTTGGAGGTGTACCTGGGAGTGTCTGGGGTGTGCCTCAGGTTCAAGTGTACCTGGGAGTGTCAGATGTGCCTGGGGAGTGTCTGGGGTGTGCCTGGGGTGTCAGAGGTGTGCCTGGGGTGTCAGAGTGAACCTTTGGTGTCAGAGGTGAACCAGGGGAGTGTCAGGAATGTAACTGGGAGTGTCAAGGTATGCCTGGGAATGTCGGAGGTGGAGTGTCAGAGTTGTACCTTGGAGTGTCAGAGGTGTGCCTGGGGGTCAGATGAGTACCTGGAGTGTCTGCGGTGTGCCAGTGTCTGGGGTGTGCCTTGGGTGTCAGAGGGACTACCTGTGAGTGTCAGAGGTGTGCCTGGGGTGTCTGAGGTGTGCCTCGGTGTCAGAGGTGTGCCAGGGAGTGTCAGAGGAGTACCTAGAGTGTCAGAGGTGTGCCTGGGGTGTCGGAGGTGTTCCTGGGGTGTCAGGTGTGCAGGGGTGTCAGATGTGACCAGGGGCGTCAGAGGTGAACCAGGAGTGTCAGAGGTGTGCCTGGGAGTATCGGAGGTGTACCTGGGAGTATCGGAGGTGTGCCTGGGAGTATCGGAGGTGTACCTGGGGTATCGGAGGTGTACCATTATCCGAGGTTATGAGAATTAGGAGTGTGGGGTGTCAGGAGGTGTGCCTGGGGGTGTCAGAGTGTGCCTGGGAGTGTCAGAGGTGTACCTGGGTGTCAGAGGTGTGCCTGGGGGTGTCTGAGGTGTGCCTGGGGAGTGTCTGGGGTGTGCCTGGGTGTCAGAGGGGAGCAAGGGGTGTGTCATAAGGTGTGCCTGGGGAGTGTCATAGGTGTATCAGGGGTGTCAGAGGAGTGCCTGGGGTGTGGGTGTACCTGGGAGTGTCAGAGAGAGAACCAGGGAGTGTTAGTGGGTAGCAGGGAATGTCAGTGGTGCCTGGAAGTGTCAGAGGTGTGCCTGGGTGTCAGGGGTGTGCCTGGGGTGTGGAGGTGTGCCTGGGTGTGAGAAGTGTGCAGGGGTGTGGGTGTGCCTGGGAGTGTCAGGTGTTCCTGAAAGTGTCAGAGGTGTGCCTAGGAGTGTCAGAGGTGTACCTGGGGTGTCAGATGTGTGCCTGGGAGTGTCTGGGGTTTTACCGGGAGTGTCAGAGGTGTGCCTGTGGGTGTCAGAGGTGTGCCTGGAGTGTCTGGTGGAACTGGGAGTGTCAGAGTGTGCACCAGGGTGTCAGAGGTGTGCTGGGAATGTCAGAGGTGTGGCTGGGAGTGTCAGAGGTGTGACCTGGGG
This sequence comes from Homarus americanus, assembly GCF_018991925.1. Classification (NCBI taxonomy): domain Eukaryota; kingdom Metazoa; phylum Arthropoda; class Malacostraca; order Decapoda; family Nephropidae; genus Homarus; species Homarus americanus. The sequence continues at coordinate 29,920 of NW_024742585.1, forward strand.
TGTCTGGGGTGTGCCTGGGGAGTGTCTGAGGTGTGCCTGGGGTGTCATGGAGGTGTGCCTGGGAGTGTCAGGGTGTGCCTGGAGTGTCAGAGGTGTACCTGGGGTGTCAGGGGTGTGCCTGGGGTGTCTGGTGTGCAGTGTCTGGTGTAGCTGGTGTCAGGGAACAAGGGTGTCATGGTGTGCCTGGGAGTGTCATGGGTGCAGAGGTGTCAGAGGGAGCCTGGGATAGTCAAGGGTGTACCTGGGGTGGGGTGCACGGAGTGTCTGAGGTGTGCCTGGGAGTGTCAGAGGAGAACCAGGGAGTGTCATGGTGTACCTGGAGTGTCATAGGTGTATCAGGGAGTGTCAGAGGAGTACTGGGAGTGTCAGGGGGTGCCTGGGGTGTCAGGAGGTGCACCTGGGAGTATCGGAGGTGTACCTGGGGAGTGTCGGAGGTGTGCCTGGGACTATCGGAGGTGTGCCTGGGAGTGTCAGAGGTGTGCTGGGGAGTGTCAGAGGTGTACCTCGAGGTGTCTGAGTGTGCCTGCAGGTGTCAGAGGAGGAAGCTGGGGAGTGTCAGAGGCAGATGTGGGAGTGTCTGGGGTGCCTGGAGTGTGTCAGAGGTGCAGGGGAGTGTAGGTGTGCCTAGGTGTCAGAGGGTGTGCCTGGGAGTGTCGGAGAGCTGGGGTGTCAGGGTGCGAGGGGTCAGAGGTGACCAGGGTGTCAGAGTGCGGGTGTCTAGGTGTGGGTGTCAGAGGGGGTGTGCCTGGGGAGGGGGGGCTGGTGTCTGGGTGTGCAGGTGTCTGGGGTGTGCCTGGGTGTCAGGGGTGTGACGCTGAGAGTGTCAAGTGTGGCTGGGAGTGTGGTATGCCTGGGGTATCAGAGTTGTGCCTGGGAGGTCAGTGGTGTGCCTGGGGTGTCAGAGGTGTACATGGGGTGTAAGGGTGTGCCTGGGAATGTCAGAGGTGTTCTGAAAGTGTCAGAGGTGTGCCTGGGGCGAGAGGTGGGGTGTCTGGGGTGTGCCTGCAGTGTCAGAGGAGAGCTGGGGAGTGTCAGGGGCGAATCTGGGGGTGTCTGGGTGCCTGGGGGTGTCAGAGGTGTGCCTGGGGTGTCAGCTGTGTGCCTGGGAGTGTCTGAAGTGCCTGGGAGTGTCTGAGGTGTGCCTGGGGTGTCAGGAGAGAACCAGGGAGTGTTGGAGGTGTACCAGGGTGTCAGTGGAGTGCCTGGAAGTGTCAGAGGTGTGCTGGTGTCAGAGGTGTGCCTGGGGAGTGTCAGAGGGAGAACCAGGGAGTGTTAGAGGTGTGCCAGGGAATGTCAGTGGAGTGCCTGGAAGTGTCAGAGGTGTGCCTGGGAGTGTCAGAGGTGTGCCTGGGGTGTCAGAGGTGTGGGGAGTGTGAGATGTGCAGGAGTGTCAGGAGGTGCCTGGGAATGTCGGAGAGGTGTCTGAAGTGTCAGAGGTGTACCTGGGGTCAGAGGTGTGCACCTGGTGTCTGAGTACCTCAGGTGTCAGAGGTGTGCCTCGGGAGTGTCAGAGATGTGCCTCCAGGTGTCAGGTGTGACTGGGGGTGTCAGAGGTGTGCCTGGAGTGTCTGAGGAGTACCTCAGGAGTGTCAGAGGTGTGCCTGGGGTGTCTGGGGTGTGCCTGGGGTGTCTGGGGTGTGCCTGGGGAGTGTCAGAGGTGTGCCTGGGGAGTGTCTGAGGTACCTCAGGTGTCAGAGGTGTGCCTGGGGTGTCTGGGGTGTGCCTGGGAGTGTCTGAGGTGTGCCTTGGGTGTCATTGGGTGCCTGTGGGTGTCAGAGGTGTGCCTGGGGTGTCTGGGGTGCCTCGGAGTGTCAGAGATGTGCCTCGGTGTCAGGGGTGTGGCTGGGTATGGAGGTGTAACTGGAGTGTCAGAGGTGTAACTGGGAGTGTCAGTGTACTGGGGTGTCAGAGGTACCAAGGAGTGTCAGAGGAGTGCCTAGAGTGTCAGAGGTGTGCCTGGGTGTCGGAGATGTGCCTGGAGTGTCAGGAGGTGTGCCAGGGGTGTCAGAGGTGAACCAGGGTGTCAGAGGAGTGAACCAGGAGTGTCTGAGGGTGTGCCTGGAGTATAGGAGGTGTACCTGAGAGTATCAGGTGCTGGGGAGTGTCGGAGGTGTGGAGTGACAGTGTAACTGGGAGTGTCTGGGGTGTGCCTGGGGTGTCAGAGGTGTGCCTGGGGTGTCAGGGGTGTGCCTGGGGTGTCAGAGTGTGCCTGGGGTGTCAGAGGGTGTGCCTGGGGAGTGTCAGAGGTGTGCCTGGGAGTGTCAGAGGTGTGCCTGGGGGTGTCAGGGTGTGCCTGGGGTGTGAGGTGTGCCTGGGGTGTCAGAGGTGTGCCTGGGGTGTCAGAGGTGTGCCTGGGGAGTGTCAGAGGTGTGCCTGGGGAGTGTCAAAGATGTGCCTGGGGTGTCAGAGGTGTGCCTGGGTGTCTGAGGGGTGTGCTGGGGAGTGTCAGGGGAGACCAGGGTGTGGGAGTGCCTGGGTGTGGGGTGTACCAGGGAGTGTCAGGGTGCCTGGGGTGTCAGAGGTATGCCTGGGGGTGGGGTGTGCCTGGGGTGTCAGTGTGCCTCAGTGTTCAGAGGTGTGCAGGGGTGTCAGGAGGTGCCTGGGGTGTCAGAGTGTGCCTGGGAGTGTCAGAGGTGTGCCAGTGTCAGGTGTGCCAGGGTGTCAGATGAACCAGGGAGCTGTCAGAGGTGGACAGGGGAGTGTCAGGGTGCCTGCTGGGAGTATCAGGTGTGCCTGGGAGAATGGGGTGTACCTGGGGTATCAGAGGTGTAACTGGGAGTGTCAGGGTGTGCCTGGGGGTGTCAGAGGTGTGCCTGGGAGTGTCAGAGGTGTGCCTGGGGAGTGTGAGGTGTGCCTGGGGAGTGTCAGAGGTGTGCCTGGGGAGTGTCTGAGGGTGTGGCTGGGGTGTCAGAGAGAGCAAGGGAGTGTCATAGGTGTGCCTGAGTGTCATGGGCGTGCCAGTGTCAGAAGTTTGAGTGTCAGGGGGTGTACCTGGGAGTGTCAGAGTAAGCACCATGAGTATCAGGTGTGCCTGGGAGTGTCGGAGGTGTGCCTGGGACTATCGGAGGTGTACCTGGGAGTGTCAGAGGTGTGCCTGGGGTGTCAGAGGTGTGCCTGGGTGTACAGGTGGCTCTGGAGTGTCAGAGGAGAACCTGGGGGTGTCAGAGGCGAATCTGGGAGTGTCTGGGGTGTGCCTGGTGTCAGAGGTGTGCCTGGGGTGTCAGATGTGTGCACAGGTGTCTGGTGTGCCTGGGGAGTGTCTGAGAGATAGGTGTCAGAGAACCAGGGAGTGTTAGAGGTGTACCAGGGAATGGGCACCTGGAAGTGTCAGAGGTGCCTGGGGTGTCAGTGGTGTACCTGGGGTGTCAGGGTGTGCCTGGGGTGTCAGATGTGTGCCTGGGAGTGTGAGGGGGTGTGGGGTGTCGGAGGTGTGCCTGGGGAATGTCGGAGGTGTTCCTGAAGTGTCAGAGGCCTAAGTGTCAGAGATGCAGTGTCAGATGTGTACCTGGGAGTGTCTGGGGTGTGCCTGGGGAGTGTTCTGAGGTGTACCTGGGGTGTCAGAGGAGTACCTGTGAGTGTCAGAGGGTGTGCCTGAGAGTGTCTGGGGTGTGCCTCAGGTGGCAGATGTGCCTGAGGTGTCAGGGTGTGGCTGGGGTGTAGGTGTGACTGGGGTGTCAGGAGGTGTGGCTGGGGTGTCAGAGGTGTGCCTGGGAGTGTCAGAGGTGTGTGACTGGGGAGTGTCAGAGGTGTGCCAGGGGTGTCAGTGCCTAGAAGTGTCAGGTGTGCCTGGGGTGTCGGAGATGTGCCTGGGAGTGTCAGGTGTGCCTGGGAGGTGTCAGAGGTGAACCAGAGGTGTCAAGTGAACCAGGGGTGTCTGAGTGTGCACCTGGAGTATCAGGAGGTGTACCTAGGAGTATCGGAGGTGTACCTGGGAGTGTCGGAGGTGTGGCTGGGAGTGTCAGGAGGTGTAACTGGGGTGTCTGGGGTGTGCCTGGGAGTGTCAGAGGTGTGCCTGGGAGTGTCAGAGGTGTGCCTGGGGGTGTCAGAGGTGTGCCTGGGGGGTGGGGGTGTGCCTGGGTGTGTGAGGTGTGCCTGGGTGTCAGAGGTGTGCCTGGGGTGTCAGAGGTGTGCCTGGGGTGTCAGAGGTGTGCTTGGGAGTGTCAGAGGTGTGCCTGGGAGTGTCAGAGGTGTGCCTGGGGGTGTCAGATGTGCCTGGGGAGTGTCTGAGGTGTGCCTGGGGAGTGTCTGGGTGTGCCTGGGGAGTGTCAGGGGAGAACCAGGGAGTGTAAGAGGTGTACCGGTGTCAGAGGTGTGCCAGGGGTGTCAGAGGAGTACCTGGGGAGTGTCAGGGAGTGAACCTGGGGTGTCAGGGGTGTACCTGGGGTGTCAGAGGTGTGAGGTGCCAAGTGTGCCTGGGGTGTCGGAGGTGTATCTGGGAGTGTCAGAGGTGTGCCATGGAGTGTCAGAGGAGTGCCTGGGAGTGTCTGGGTGTGCCTGGGGTGTCAGGTGTGCCTGGGAGTGTTAGGGTGTACCTGGGATATCGGAGGTGTGCAGGGGTGTCAGAGGTGAACCAGGGAGTGTAAGAGGTGAACCAGGGGTGTCTGTGTGCCTGGGTATGGGAGGTGGCCTGGGAGTGTCGGAGGTGTGCCTGGGAGTGTAAGAGGAGTGCCTGGGTGTGGGGTGTGCCAGAGAGTGTCACAGGTGTGCCTGGGGGTGTCTGAGGGGTGTGCTTGGGGTGTCAGGGTGTACCTGGGGTGTGAGGTGTGCCTGGGAGTGTCAAGATGTGCCTGGGAGTGTCTGAAGGTGTGCCTGGGAGTGTCTGGGGTGTGCCTAGGTGTGGGGAGAACCAGGGGAGTGTAGAGGTGTACCTGGGGTGTCAGGGTGTCCCAGGGAGTGTCAGGGGAGTGCCTGGGGTGTCAGGGTGTGCCTGGGAAGTGTCAAAGATGTACCTGGGGAGTGTCTGGGGTGTGCCTGGGAGTGTCTGAGGTGTGCCTGGGGTGTCAGGGAGAACCAGGGAGTGTAAGAGGTGTGCCTGGGAGTGTCAGGGGTGTCCCAGGGAGTGTCAGAGGGTACCTGGTGTGGGGGTGAACCAGTGTCAGGGTGTGCCTGGGAGTGTCAGAGGTGGGGGTGCCAAAGTGTGCCTGGGAAGTGTCGGAGGTGTATCTGGGAGTGTCAGAGGTGTACCATGGAGTGTCAGAGGTGCCTAGGAGTGTCAGGGTGGCCTGGGAGTGTCGGAGGTGTACCTGGGAGTGTTAGAGATGTGCCTGGGAGGTATCGGAGGTGTACCAGGGGAGTGTCAGAGGTGAACCAGGGAGTGTAAGGGTGAACCAGGGTGTCTGAGGGTGTACCTGGGGTATGGGAGTGTGCCTGGGGATTGTCAGGTGTACCTGGGAGTGTAAGAGATGCCTGGGGAGTGTCAGAGGTGTGCCAGAGAGTGTCACAGGTGTGCCTGGGGAGTGTCTGGGGTGCCTGGAGTATCGGAGGTGTGCCTGGGATTATCGGAGGTGTGGCTGGGGAGTGTCGGAGGTGTACCTAGGAGATGTCAGAGGTGTGCCTGGGAGTGTGTGGCACTGGAGTGTCAGAGGAGTGCCTGGGAGTGTCAGGGGTGAACCTGGGAGTGTCAGGGGTGTGCCTGGAATGTCAGGGTGTAAAGAGTGCCAGAAGTGTACCTGGGAGTGTCAGGGGTGTATCTGGGGTCCAGAGGTGTGCCATGGGTGTGAGGAGGTGCCAGAGTGTCAGGGTGTGCCTGGGTGTCGGAGGTGTGCCTGGGAGTGTCAGAGGTGAACCAGGAGAGTAAGGTGAACCAGGGAGTGTCTGAGGTGTGCCTGGGAGTATCGGAGGTGTGCCTAGGAGTATCGGAGGTGGACCTGGGAGTGTAAAGTAGTACCTGGGGTGTCAGAGGTGTGCCAGAGAGTGTCACAGGTGTGCCTGGAGTGTCTGGTGTGCCTGGAAGTATCAGAGGTGTGCCTGGGATTATCGGAGGTGTAACAGGTGGTGTACAAGTGTCTGGGGTGTACCTCGGGTTCAAGTGTGCCTGGGGTGTTAGAGGTGTGCCTGGGGAGTGTCGGAGGTGTACCAGGGGGTGTAGAGGTGAACCAGGAGTGTAGAGGTGAACCAGGGGGTGTCTGAGGGGTGTGCCTGGGGTATCGGAGTGTGCCTGGGAGTATCGGAGGTGTGCCTGGGGGTGTAAGAGGAGTACCTGGGGAGTGTCAGAGGTGTGCCAGAGAGTGTCACAGGTGTGCCTGGGAGGTCTGAGGTGTGCCTGGAAGTACCGGAGTGTGCCTGGGATTATCGGAGGTGTAACTGCGGGGTGTCGGAGGTGTGCCTGGAGATGTCAGAGGTGTGCAAGTGTCAGAGGTGTACCTGGGGTGTCAGAGGGAGTACCTGGGAGTGTCAGGGGAGATGAACCTGGGGTGTCAGGGGTGTGCCGAATGTCAGAGGTGTAAAGGAGTGCCAGAGGTGTGCCTGGGAGTGTCAGAGGTGTATCTGGGAGTGTCAGAGGTGTGCCATGGAGTGTCAGAGGTGCCCAGGAGTGTCAGAGGTGTGCCTGGGGGTGGAGGTGTACCTGGGGTGTCAGAGGTGAACCAGAGTAAGAGGTGAACCAGGGAGTGTCTGAGGTGTGCCTGGGAGTATCGAGTGTACCTAGGAGTATCAGGTGTACCTGGGGTGTGGTGCCTGGGGTGTCAGAGGTGTGCCAGGGTGTCAGGAGTGTGCACCTGGGTGTCTGGTGTGCAGTATCGGAGGTGTACCTGGGATTATCGGAGGTGTGACTGGAGTGTTGGAGGTGTACCTGGAGTGTCTGGGGTGGCCTGGGTTCAAGAGTGGACCTGGGAGTGTCAGATGTGCCTGGAGTGTCTGAGGTGTACCTGGGAGTGTCAGAGGTGTGCCTGGTAGTGTCAGAGGTGAACCTTTGAGTGTCAGAGGTGAACCAGGAGTGTCGATGTAACTGGGAGTGTCTGCGGTGTACCTGGGAGTGTCTGAGGTGTACCTGGGAGTGTCAGATGAGTTCTGGGAGCTGTGGTGTGCCTGGGAGTGTCTGAGGTGTACCTTGGAGTGTCAGAGGACTACCTGTGAGTGTCAGAGGTGTACCTGGGAGTGTCTGAGGTGTACCGGAGGTTCAGGAGGTGCACCAGGAGTGTCAGAGGAGGACCTAAGAGTGTCAGGAGGTGTGCCTGGGAGTGTCGGAGGTACCTGGAGTGTCAGGTGTACCAGGGAGTGTCATATGTGAACCAGGAGCGTCAGGAGGTGAACCAGGGAGTGTCAGGAGGTGTACCTGGGAGTATCGGAGGTGTACCTGGGAGTATCGGAGGTGTACCTGGGAGTATCGGAGGTGTACCTGGGAGTATCCGGAGGTGTACCTGGGAGTATCCGAGGTGAGTGGGAGTGTCAGAGGTGTGCCCTGGGGTGTCAGAGGTGTACCTGGGAGGTCAGAGGAGAACCAGGAGTGTCATAGGTGTACCTGGGAGGTTTCTAGTGTATCAGGGAGTGTCAGAGGAGTACCTGGGAGTCAGGGGTGTACCTGGAGTGTCAGAGGAGAACCAGGGAGTGTTAGAGGTGTACCAGGGAATGTCAGAGGTGTACCTCGGAGTGTCAGAGGTGTACCTGGGAGTGTCAGAGGTACCTGGGAGTGTCTGAGGTGTACCTGGAAGTGTCAGAGGTGTACCTGGGAGTGTCAGAGGTGTACCTGGGAGTGTCAGAGGTGTACCTGGAGTGTCAGAGGTGTACCTGGGAGTGTGAGAAGAGTACCCGGGAGTGTCGGAGGTGGACCTGGGAATGTCGGAGGTGTTCCTGAAAGTGTCAGAGGTGGACCAGGGAGTGTCAGAGGTGAACCAGGGAGTGTCAGAGGTGAACCAGGGAGTGTCTGGGGTGCACCTGGGGTATCGGAGGTATACCTGGGAGTATCGGAGGTACCTGGGAGTGTCGAGGTGTAACTGGGAGTGTCGGAGGTGTAACTGGGAGTGTCTGGGGTTGGGAGTGTCAGAGGTGTGCCTGGGAGTGTCAGAGGTACCTGGGAGTGTCAGAAGTGTACCTGGGAGTATCAGAGGAGTACCTAGGAGTGTCAGAGGTACCTGGGAATGTCAGAGGGTGCCTGGGAGTGTCAGAGGTAACTGGGAGTGTCAGAGGAGTACCTGGGAGTGTCAGGGGTGAACCTGGGAGGTCAGGGGTACCTGAGAGTGTCAGAGGTGTAGAGGAGGCCAGTAGGGTCTGGGAGTGTCAGAGAGGTGTACCTGGGAGTGTCAGAGGTGTACCAGGAGTGTCAGAGGAACCAGGAGTGTAAGAGATGAACCATGGAGAGTCTGAGGTTTCCTGGGAGTATCGGAGGTACCTGGGAGTTGGAGGTACCTGGGAGTGTAAGAGAGTACCTGGGAGTGTCAGAGGTGTACCAGAGAGTGTCAGAGGTGTACCTGGGAGTGTCTGAGGTGTACCTGGAAGTATCGGAGGTGTACCTGGGAGCACGGAGGTGCAACTGGGAGCGTCGGAGGTGTACCTGGGAGTGTCTGGAGTGTACCTCGGAGTGTCAGAAGGTACCTGGGAGTGTCAGATGTGTATCTGGGAGTGTCTGAGGTGTACCTGGGAGTGTCAAGGGTGTACCTGGGAGTGTCAGAGGTGAACCAGGAGGTCAGAGGTGAACCAGGAGTGTCGGAGGTGTAACTGGGAGTGCAGAGGTATACCTGGGAGTATCAGAGGTACTTGGGAGTGTCAGTGGTGTACCTGGGAGGTCAGAGGTACCTGGGAGTGTCAGATGTGTACCTGGGAATGTCGGAGGTGTTCCTGAAAGTGTCAGAGTTGTACCTGGGAGTGTCAGAGGTGTACCTGGGAGTGTCAGATGAGTACCTGGGAGGTCTGGTGGTGTACCTGGGAGTGTCTGAGGTGTACCTGGAAGTGGTCGAGAGAGTACCTGGAGTGTCAGAGGTGTACCTGGGAGTGGGTCTGAGGTGTACCTCGGAGGTCAGAGGTGTACCAGGAGTGTCAGAGGAGTACCTAGGAGTGTCAGAGGTGTATTTGGGAGTGTCGGAGGTACCTGGGAGTGTCAGGTGTACCACGGGAGTGTCAGATGTGAACCAGGGAGCCGAGGAAACCAGGAGCGTCAGAGGTACCTGGGAGTACGGGAGGTACCTGGGAGTATCGGAGGTGTACCTGGGAGGATCGGAGGTGTACCTGGAGTGTCAGAGGTGTACCTGGGAGGTTCAGAGGTGTGTCCTGGAGGTCATAGGTGTATCAGAGTGTCAGAGGAGTACCTGGGAGTGCAGGGGTGTACCTGGGAGTGTCAGAGGTGCACCTGGGAGTATCGGAGGTTTACCTGGGAGTGTCGGAGGTGTACCTGGGACTATCGGAGGTGTACCTGGGAGTGTCAGAGGTGTACCTGGGAGTGTCAGAGGTGTACCTGGGAGTGTCTGAGGTGTACCTGCGAGTGTCAGAGGAGAAACTGGGAGTGTCAGAGGCGAATCTGGGAGTGTCTGGGGTGTACCTGGGAGTGCAGGTGTACCTGGGAGTGTCAGATGTGTACCTGGGAGTGTCTGAGGTGTACCTGGGAGTGTCTGAGGTGTACCTGGGAGTGTCAGAGAGAACCAGGAGTGTTAGGAGGTGTGCCTGGGACTGAGGTACCTCGAGTGCAGGAGGTGTAATCAGGAGGTCAGAGGAGGCTCCCAGGAGTGTCAGAGGTGTACTGGGAGTGTCGGAGGTGCACCTGGGAGGTCAGGTGCACCACGGGAGTGTCAGGATGAACCAGGGAGCGGTCAGGTGAACCAGGGAGCGTCAGAGGTACCTGGGAGCACGGAGGTGTACCTGGGAGCATCGGAGGTGGTACCTGGAGTATCGGAGGTGTACCTGGAGGCCAGAGGTGCACCTGGGAGTGTCAGAGGTGTACCTGGGAGGTCATAGGTGTATCAGGAGAGTGTCAGAGGAGTACCTGGGGAGTGTCAGTGTACCTGGAGTGTCAGAGGCACCTGGGAGTATCGGAGGTGTACCTGGGGAGGCCGGAAGTGTACCTGGGACTATCGGAGGTGCACCTGGGAGTGTCTGAGGTGCACCTGGGAGTGTCAGGAGGTGTGCACCTGAGTGTCTGAGGTGCACCTGCGAGTGTCAGAGGAAACTGGGAGTGTCAGAGGCGAATCTGGGAGCGTCTGGGTGTACCCGGGAGTGTCAGGAGGTGTACCCGGGAGTGTCAGGATGTACATGGGAGGCTCCGGAGGTGTACCTGGGGAGGTCTGAGGTGTACCTGGGAGTGTCAGAGGAGAACTAGGAGTGTTAGAGGTGTACCCGGAGTGTCGGAGGGGTACCTGGTGTTACGACCGATGTCGTATTTTTTTTATATATGTAACATGTGCTCCCATGTTCCATATTATTCCTGTAATGAGGTTAAATTTACTGTTATATATTCCTAGTCAATTACCCTGTGCTGTTAAGGTTTTAACTGTCATTATTTGTTCAAGCCCATCTTATTTCTTTTATTTTGTATTGTAACCAGCATTCTTTGTTCTCTCAACGACCATTCGTATCGTTAAACGACCCACCCGGCGGGTCGCGTGGCGGAGCTGACCTTATATATATAGTCCCACCAACCGACTTGAGTCAGCCCACCTCCTGGTCATGTCCACATCCTTGAGTGTCACTTGTTACTTATACTTAATTTATTTGTGTTGTTCCTGTCGCCACCACGTGGTATTCATGTGAGTACCTATTTATGCCTCAAGCCAGGTCCATCAGTATTTGCTTATTGTATTCAAGCAATTCAGTGTTGTCAATGTTAGTTAATTTCCAGTGAAGTTTTGCATGCCAAGCAGTGTCAACGCAATCCAATGTTTTTATTTTTATTCTTTGATGTTTCGATGTTTTGTACATTTGTGTCTTAAAAAGTTTCTGATGGTGAATCAATTCTATAGACAGCCTACGAGGCTCTTTATTGTGTTAAGATGAATCAATTAAAATGCCCAAAGGTTTACTTTATTTATTTATATCTCTCATAATTTACTTCAACTTTTGTTTGGATTACGCCCAGAACCTGGATGTTGGCAAATTAAGAGACGGCGTAACAGCCAAGCACCTTGCCAGGATTCACCAACGACCTTTTGACACTTGCGATATTCTTTTGTTTATATTTTTTTTTTATTAACTAGCCATCATGGTTATTATCGGCTACTCAAAGATGATGTGGCTGCATTTATATCAGGTGGAAGTCCTCCGTTGAGGAAATTTCAAAATTAAGTGCACATGAATTAAGATTAATTTGGTGGGTGGCTGCGGTATGGAAATTTCTTTAGCAGCGCCAGTAAGGTAAAATTAAGCTTGAACGTGCGGAAGTCAGCTGTTAGGAGATAGTGTTGAAATTAGTTTAAGATAAAGACCACGGTGAAGCTAGTCACAATGTAAAGGGAGTCACGGCTTTGGGTGAGTTGGATGAATTACGCCTTCGAGTCACACAACAAAATTGAAAGAGGCCGAAGCTATAGCGAGAAGAGTTGAATACGTGTCAGGCGGAAGCTGAAGCTAAAGCGAAGAATCCGATTCAGAAAACTTGCGGCTGCGTATACAGCTCGGCCAGAGGCAACTCCTAGCACCGATGGCTTCACCCCTAGATCTAGTTTCTTATTTCGATCCAGCACGTTGTTGCTAGGTTAATGCCCACGTTTTTCAGAGGAAAGCGAAGTTGATGAAGCTATTGCTTTTCGGAGAGACTTGTTACTACTTTAAAGTGCCTTTGAATTTTGGGCCCATTTTGCTTCAGTGGCGTTTACAGGTAAGGTTTGTGTGTTTTTTCGTCTCTACAGACAGTGACGCTATGATTACTTGTGTATTAAGGAGTGAAGTTTAAAGGCTTATGTTCTTGTTCCTGAAGTGTACAGACAACGCCTGTGGCTCCGTAAGAAGGCAGAGCAGACCCAATTTACCTGAATTTGCTAGAGTAAAAGAGAGGTATTCTCAAAGTGGTTACACCTGCTGAAGTGAGTGATTTTGACTGATTGTTAATGCTCACAGAGGAAT
>NW_024742586.1:0-7824 GCF_018991925.1 Homarus americanus
AATTTAGTTCATTCTTTTTTTTTCACGAAAAACGCTTTTCTGCTCAAACACACTGTTTTTAGTTAGTTTTACTTTTAGTACGGGAAACATCAGTTTCTGCTCAAAAACAGTGTATTTTAGTAAGTTTTACTTTTATCACGGAAACGCTTGTCTTCTGCAAAAAACGCTGTTTATAGTTAGTTTTACCTCTTGCATACGAAACACTCAGTTTTTACTAAAAACAGTGTATTTTAGTAGGTTTTTCTTCTCCCAGGGAAAATGCTTTTTTTCATTTAAAAATGCTGTTTTTAGTTAGTTTTACTTCTGGTGAAAGCACTAAATTTTGAATGAAAACAGTGGAAATCGTTTGTTTTACTTCTTTTCACGAAATACACTTCTTTTCTGCACAAAGCAGTGCATTTTACTTCATTCTATGTTTTTCACGAGAAACGCTTGTTTTCTGACCAACACACATCTTTTAGTTAGTTCTACTTCGTTTACTGGAAACATGAGTTCATGCTCAAAAACAGTGTATTTTAGGAAGTTTTACTTTTGACACAGAAACGCTTGTTTTCTGCTAAAACGCTATTGATAGTTAGTTTTACTTCTGGCACTGGAACACTCAATTTTTACTCAAAAGTAAAGCTTATTAAAATACACTGTTTTTGTCACGGAAAAGGCTTTTTTCCTCCAGAAAATGCTGTTTTTTATTAGGTTTACTTCTTCTAGTAAAAACACTCAATTTTGAATGAAAACAGTGGAATTCGTTAGGTTTCCTTCTTTTCACGGAGTACGCTTGTCTTCTGCACAAAGCAGTGCATTTTAGTTCATTCTATTGTTTTTCACGAAAACGCTTGTTTTCTGCTCAAACACACATCTTTTAGTTAGTTCTACTTCGTTTACTGAAAACATGAGTTCATGCTCAAAAACAGTGTATTTTAGGGAGTTTTATTTTCATCACAGAAACGCTTGTTTTCTGCTAAAACGCTATTTATAGTTAGTTTTACTTCTTGCACTGGAACAGTGTGTTTGAGCGAAAAACAAACGTTTTCCGTGAAAAGACGTCAGTGAACTAAAATACACTTTTTTGAGCAGAAAACAAGCGTTTTTCGTGAAAAAATGGAATGAACTAAAAGGCACTGTTTTGTGCAGAAAACAAGCGTATTCCGTGAAAACAAGTATAACTAACGAATTTCACTGTTTTAATCAAAATTGAGTGTTTTCACTAGTAGAAGTAAAACTAACTAAAAACAGTATTTTTAGAAGAAAAAAATCGTTTCCGTGATAAAAGTAAAACTTACTAAAATACACTGTTTTTGAGCAGAACCTGATGTTTCCAGTACAGAAGTAAAACTAAATAAAAGTCGTATGTTTGAGCAGAAAACAAACGTTTTCAGTGAAAAGACATCAGCTAACTAAAATACACTTTTTTTTAGCAAAAAACAAGCGTATTCCGTGAAGAGAAGTAAAATTGACGAATTCTACTGGTTTCATTCAAAATTGTGTGTTTTCTCTAGAAGAAGTAAAACTAACTAAAAACAGCATTTTTAAGAGAAAAAAGCATTTTCCGTGAAAGAAGTAAAACTTACTAAAATACACCGTTTTTAAGTAAAAACTGAGTGTTTACAGTACAAGAGGTAAAACTAACAAAACTCAGTGTGTTTGACCGAAAAACAAGCGTTTTACGTGAAAAGACATCAGTGAACTAAAATACACTTTTTTGAGCAAAAGACCCCTAATCGAGTATAACAAATTCCCCTGATCGAGTATAACAAAGTCCGCTGATCGACTATAACAAAGTCCACTGATCGAGTATAACAAAATACCCTGATCGAGTATAACAAAGTCCCCTGGTCGAGTATAACAAAGTTCCCTGGTCGAGTATAACAAAGCCCCCTCATCGAGTATAACAAAGTTCCCTTATCGAGTATAACATATCCCCTGGTCGAGCATAACAAAGCCCCTTCATCGAGTATAGCAAAGCCCCCTGATCGAGTATAACAAAGGCCCCTGATCGAGTATAACAAAGGACCCTGATCGAGTATAACAAAGGACCCTGATCGAGTATAGCATAGTCCCATGATCGAGTATAACAAAAGCCTCTCATCGAGTATTACAAAGGCCCCTCATCGAGTATAACAAAGGCCCCTGATCGAGGCCCCTGATCAAGTATAACAAAGTCCCCTGGTCGAGTATAACAAAGTCCCCTGGTCGAGTTTAACAAATTCCCCTGATCGAGTATAACAAAGTTCCCTGATCAAGTATAACAAAGTCCCCTGGTCGAGTATAACAAAGTCCCCTGGTCGAGTATAACAAAGCCCCCTCATCGAGTATAACAAAGCCCCCTGATCGAGTATTTCAAAGGCCCCTGATCGAGTATAACAAAGGACCCTGATCGAGTATAACAAAGCCCCTAATCGAGTAAAACATATTCCCCTGATCGAGAATAACAAAAGCCCCTGATCGAGTATTACAAAGGCCCCTGATCGAGTATAACAAAGGGCCCTGATCGAGGCCCCTGATCAAGTATAACAACAAAGTCCCTGTCGAGTATAACAAAGTCACCTGGTCAGAGTCTAACAAATTCCCTGGTCGAGTATAACAAAGTCCCCTGGTCGAGTATAACAAAGCCCCCTCATCGAGTATAACAAAGTTCCCTGATCGAGTATAGCATATCCCCTGATCGAGCATAACAAAGGCCCCTGGTTGAGCATAACAAAGGCCCCTGGCCGAGTATAACAAAGTCCCCTGGTCAAGTATAACAAAGTCACCTGATCGAGTATAACAAAGGCCCCTCATCGAGTATAGCAAAGGACCCTGATCGAGTATATCAAAGGCCCCTGATCGAGTATAACATAGTTCCCTAATCGAGTATAAGAAAAGTCCCTCATCGAGTATTACAAAGGCCCCTGATCGAGTATAACAAAGGCCCCTGATCGAGTATAACAAAGGACCCTGATCGAGTATAACAAAGGACCCTAATCGAGTATAGCATAGTACCCTGATCGAGTATAACAAAAGCCTCTCATCGAGTATTACAAAGGCCCTGATCGAGTATAACAAAGGCCCCTGATCGAGGCCCCTGATCGAGGCCCCTAATCAAGTATAACAAAGTCCCCTGGTCGAGTATAACAATGTCCCCTGGTCCAGTTTAACAAATTCCCCTGATCGAGTATAACAAAGTCCCCTGATCAAGTATAACAAAGTCCCCTGGTCGAGTATAACAAAATCCCCTGGTCGAGTATAACAAAGCCCCCTCATCGAGTATAACAAAGCCCCCTGATCGAGTATTTCAAAGGCCCCTGATCGAGTATAACAAAGGACCCTGATCGAGTATAACAAAGGGCCCTGATCGAGGTCCCTGATCAAGTATAACAAAGTCCCCTGGTCGAGTATAACAAAGTCACCTGGTCGAGTCTAACAAATTCCCCTGATCGAGTATAACAAAGGACCCTGATCGAGTATAACAAAGGACCCTGATCGAGTATAGCATAGTCCCATGATCGAGTATAACAAAAGCCTCTCATCGAGTAATACAAAGGCCCCTCATCGAGTATAACAATGGCCCCTGATCGAGGCCCCTGATCAAGTATAACAAAGTCCCTGGTCGAGTATAAAGTCCCTGGTCGAGTTTAATAAATTCCCTGATCGAGTATAACAAAGTCCCCTGATCAAGTATAACAAAGTCCCTGCTGAGTATAACAAAGTCCCTGTCGAGTATAAGAAAGCCCCTCATCGAAAGTATAACAAAGCCCCTAATCGAAAGTATTTTCAAAGGCCAATGATCGAGTATAACAAAGGACCCTGATTGAGTATAACAAAGGCCCCTTGATCGAGTATAACATATTCCCCTGATCGAGAATAACAAAAGCCCCTGATCGAGTATTACAAAGGCCCCTGATCGAGTATAACAAAGGGCCCTGATCGAGGCCCCTAATCAAGTATAACAAAGTCCCCTGGTCGAGTATAACAAAGTCACCTGGTCGAGTCTAACAAATTCCCCTAATCGAGTATAACAAAGTCCCCTGGTCGAGTATAACAAAGTCCCCTGGTCGAGTATAACAAAGCCCCCTCATCGAGTATAACAAAGTTCCCTGGTCGAGTATAGCATATCCCCTGGTCGAGCATAACAAAGGCCCCTGGTTGAGCATAACAAAGGCCCCTGGCCGAGTATAACAAAGTCCCCTGGTCGAGTATAACAAAGTCACCTGATCGAGTATAACAAAGGCCCCTCATCGAGTATAGCAAAGGACCCTGATCGAGTATATCAAAGGCCCCTGATCGAGTATAACATAGTTCCCTAATCGAGTATAACAAAGGGCCCTGATCGAGGCCCCTGATCAAGTATAACAAAGTCCCCTGGTCGAGTATAACAAAGTCACCTGGTCGAGTCTAACAAATTCCCCTGATCGAGTATAACAAAGGACCCTGATCGAGTATAACAAAGGACCCTGATCGAGTATAACAAAGGACCCTGATCGAGTATAGCATAGTCCCATGATCGAGTATAACAAAAGCCTCTCATCGAGTAATACAAAGGCCCCTCATCGAGTATAACAATGGCCCCTGATCGAGGCCCCTGATCAAGTATAACAAAGTCCCCTGGTCGAGTATAACAAAGTCCCCTGGTCGAGTTTAACAAATTCCCCTGATCGAGTATAACAAAGTCCCCTGATCAAGTATAACAAAGTCCCCTGGTCGAGTATAACAAAGTCCTCTGGTCGAGTATAAGAAAGCCCCCTCATCGAGTATAACAAAGCCCCCTAATCGAGTATTTCAAAGGCCAATGATCGAGTATAACAAAGGACCCTGATCGAGTATAACAAAGGCCCCTGATCGAGTATAACATATTCCCTGATCGAGAATAACAAAGCCCTGATCGAGTATTACAAAGGCCCCTGATCGAGATAACAAAGGGCCCTGATCGAGGCCCCTAATCAAGTATATAACAGTCCCCTGATCGAGTATAACAAATTCACCTTATCGAGTATAACAAAGTCACCAGATCGAGTATAACTAAGTCCCCTGATCGAGTATAACAAAGTCCCCTGGTCGAGTATAACAAAGGCCCGTCATCAATTATAACAAAGGCCCTTGGTCGAGCAAAACAAAGGCCCCTGGTCGAGCATACCAAAGGCCCCTGGTCGAGTATAACAGGCCCCTGCCGAGTATATAACAAAGTCCCCTGGTCGAGTATAACAAAGGCCCTGATCGAGAATAAAGGACCCTGATCGAGTATAACAGCGACCTTAATCGAGTATAGCATATTCCCTGATCGAGTATAACAAAAGCCTCTCATCGAGTATTACAAAGGCCCCTGATCGAGTATAACAAAGGCCCCTGATCGAGGCCCCTAATCAAGTATAACAAAGTCCCCTGGTCGAATATAACAATGTCCCCTGGTCCAGTTTAACAAATTCCCCTGATCGAGTATAACAAAGTCCCATGATCAAGTATAACAAAGTCCCCTGGTCGAGTATAACAAAGTCCCCTGGTCGAGTATAACAAAGCCCCCTCATCGAGTATAACAAAGCCCCCTGATCGAATATTTCAAAGGCCCCTCATCGAGTATAACAAAGGACCCTGATCGAGTATAACAAAGGCCCCTGATCGAGTATAACATTTTCCCCTCATCGAGAATAACAAAAGCCCCTGATCGAGTATTACAAAGGCCCCTGATCGAGTATAACAAAGGGCCCTGATCGAGGCCCCTGATCAAGTATAACAAAGTCCCCTGGTCGAGTATAACAAAGTCACCTGGTCGAGTCTAACAAATTCCCCTGATTGAGTATAACAAAGTCCCCTGATCAAGTATAACAAAGTTCCCTTGTCGAGTATAACAAAGTCCCCTGGTCGAGTATAACAAAGCCCCCTCATCGAGGATAACAAAGTTCCCTGATCGAGTATAGCATATCCCCTGATCGAGCATAACAAAAGCCCATGGTCGAGCATAACAAGGGCCCCTGGTCGAGTATAACAAAGTCCCCTTGTCGAGTATAACAAAGTCACCTAATCGAGTATAACAAAGGCCCCTGATCGAGTATAGCAAAGGACCATGATCGAGTATAACAAAGGTCCCTGATCGAGTATAACATAGTTCCCTAATCGAGTATAACAAAAGCCCCTCATCGAGTATTACAAAGGCCCCTAATCGAGTATAACAAAGGCCCCTGATCGAGGCCCCTGATCAAGTAAAACAAAGTCCCCTGGTCGAGTATAACAAAGTCCCCTGGTCGAGTATAACAAAGCCCACTCATCGAGTATAACAAAGTCCCCTGATCGAGTATAACAAATTCCCCTGATCGAATATAACAAAGTCCCCCGAGGGGGTATAACAAAGTCCCTAGATCGAGTATAACAAAGTCTCCTAATCGAGTAAAACAAAGGCCCCTCATCGAGTTTAACAAAGTCCCCTGATCGAGTATGACAAAGTCCACTTATCGAGTATATCAAAGTCCCCTGATCGAGTATAACAAAGCCCCCTGATCGAGTATAACAAAGCCCCCAGATCGAGTATTTCCAAGCCCCCTCATCGAGTATTTCAAAGCCCCCTTTTCGAGTATTTCTATGCCCCCTCATCGAATATAGTAAAGTCCCCTGATCGAGTATAACAAGGTCCACTGATCGAGTATAACAAAGTCAACTAATCGAGCCTAACAAATTCCCCTGATCGAGTATAACAAAGCCCCGTGATCGAGTATAACAAAGTCCCCTGATCGAGTATAACAAAGACCTCTTATCGAGTATAACAAAGGCCCCTTATCGAGTATAACAAAGGCCCCTGATCGAGTACAACAAAGGCCCCTGATCGAGTATAACGAAGCCCCCTGATCGAGTATAGCAAAGCCCCCTCATCGAGTATAACAAAGGCCCCTGATCGTGTATAACAATGGCCTTTCATCGAGTATAACAAAGGACCCTGATCGAGTATAACATACTCCCCTGATCGAGCATAATAAAAGCCCCCTCATCGAGTATTACAAACGCCCTGATCGAGTATGACAAAGGCCCCTGATCGAGGCCCCTGATCAAGTAAAACAAAGTCCCCTGGTCGAGTATAACAAAGTCCCCTGTTCAAGTATAACAAATTCCCCTCATCGAGTATAACAAAGTCCCCTGATCAAGTATAACAAAGTCCCCTGGTCGAGAATAACAAAGTCCTCTGGTCGAGTATAACAAAGCCCCTTCATCAAGTAAAACAAAGGCCCATGATCGAGTATAACAAAGTCCCCTGATCAAGTATAACAAAGTCCCCTGGTCGAGTATAACATAGTCCCCTGAACGAGTATAACAAAGCCCCTTCATCGAGTATTACAAACGCCCCTGATCGAATATAACAAAGGCCCGTGATCGAGTCCCCTGATCAAGTATAACAAAGTCCCCTGGTCGAGTATATCAAAGTCCCATGGTCGAGTATAAGAAATTCCCCTGATCGAGTATAACAAAGTCCCCTGGTCGAGTATAACAAATTCCCCTGGTCGAGTATAACAAAGTCCCCTGGTCGAGAATTAACAAAGCCCCATCATCGAGTATAACATATCCCCTCATCGAGCATAACAAAGGCCCCTGGTCGAGCATAACAAAGTCCCCTCATCGAGTATAACAAAGCCCCGTGATCGAGTATAAAAAAGACCTCTTGTCGAGTATATCAAAGGCCCCTGATTGAGTACAACAAAGGCACCTCAACGAGTATAACAAATGCCCCTCATCGAGTATAACAAAGTTCCCTGATCGAATATAACAAAGGCCCCTGATCAAGTATAACAAAAACCTCTGATCGAGTATAACAAAGTCCCCTGATCGAGTATAACAAAGTCCCCTCATCGAGTATAACAAAGCCCCCGA
>NW_024742587.1:0-16521 GCF_018991925.1 Homarus americanus
AAATCTTATAATTGTGACCAGGGAACGCTACCTGTGGACCACCAGGACACTAAATGCAGTCCTAGACTCTGTTATATTTCACGCAAAACCTGTTCAACGAGCTTATGGCACCGTGAACCTCTACTGGGGACCACCAGTGCCGCTTAGGCGTACAGAGCAACGTTTTACCAAATCCGGCTTCGAAACACGAGGATCGATATATATTTCATTAGCTTAATAAAGCACGCAGATTTCTACATATAATCAACACCTCACCCCACCAGGATTCGAACCCACGATCTTATAATTGTGACCGAGGAACGCTACATCTGGGCCACCAGGACACTAAAAGCAGTCCTAGACGCTGTTATATTTTACACAAAGCCTGTTGAACGAGCTTATGGCTCCGTGAACCTCTAATGGGGACCACCCGTGCCACTTAGGTGATCAGAGCAACGTTTTACCAAATCCGGCTTCGAAACACGAGGATCCATATATATTTCATTAGCCCAATAAAGCACGCAATCTTCTACATATAATCAACACCGCACCCCACCAGGATTCGAACCCACGATCTTATAATTGTGACCGGGAAACGCTACCTCTGGGCCACCAGGAGACTAAAAGCAGTCCTAGACTCTGTTATATTTCACACAAAGCCTGTTCAACGAGCTTATGGCGCCATGAAGCTCTAATGGGGACCATCAGTGCCGCTCAGGTGATCAGAGCAACGTTTTATCAAATGCGGATTGGAAACACGAGGATCCATATATATTTCATTAGCCCAATAAAGCACGCGGACATCTACATATAATCAACACCTCACCCCAACAGGATTCGAACCCACGATCTTATAATTGTGACCGGGGAACGCTAACTCTGGGCCACCAGGACACTAAAATCAGTCCTAGACTCTGTTATATTTCACACAAAGCCCTTTGAACGAGCTTATGGCGCCGTGAACCTCTAATGGAGACCACCCGTGCCGCTTAGGTAATGAGAGCAATGTTTTACCAAATCCGGCTTCGAAACACGAGGATCCATATATATGTCTTTAGCCCAGTAAAGCACGCAGACTTCTACATATAATCAAAACCTCACCCCACCAGGATTCAAACCCAAAATCTTATAATTGTGACCAGGGAACGCTACCTGTGGACCACCAAGACACTAAAAGCAGTCCTAGACTCTGTTATATTTCACGCAAAGCTTGTTCAACGAGCTTATGGCGCCTTGAACCTCTAATGGGGACCACCCGTGCCGCTTAGGTGATCAGAGCAACGTTTTACCAAATCCGGTTTCGAAAAACGAGGATCCATATATATTTCATTAGCCCAAAAAGGCACACGGACTTCTACATATAATCAACACCTCACCCCAGCAGGATTCAAACCCAAAATCTTATAATTGTGACCAGGGAACGCTACCTGTGGACCACCACGACACTAAAAGCAGTCTTCGACTCTGTTATATTTAACGCAAAGCTTGTTCAACGAGTTTGTGGCGCCGTGAACCTCTACTGGGGACCACCAGTGCCGCTTAGGTGTTCAGATCAACGTTTTACCAAATCCGGCTTCGAAACACAAGGATCCATATATATTTCATTAGCCCAGTAAAGCACGCGGACTTCTACAAATAATCAACACCTCACCCCACCAGGATTCAAACCCAATATCTTATAATTGTGACCAGGGAATGCTACCTCTGGGCCACCAGGACACTAAAATCAGTCCTAGACGCTGTTATATTTCACACAAAGCCTGTTCAACGAGCTTATGGCGGTGTGAACCTCTAATGGGGACCACCCGTGCCACTTAGGTGATCAGAGCAACGTTTTACCAAATCCGGTTTCGAAATAGGAGGCTCCATATATATTTCTTTAGCCCAATACACCACGCGGACTTCTACATACAATCAACACCTCACCCCAGCAGGATTCAAACCCAAAATCGTATAATTGTGAATAGGGAACGCTACCTGTGGACCACCAGGACACTAAATGCAGTCCTAGACTCTGTTATATTTCACACAAAGCCTGTTCAACGAGCTTATGGCGCCGTGAACCTTTAATAGGTACCACACGTGCCGCTTGGTGACCAGAGGAACGTTTTACAAAATCCAGCTACGAAACATGAGGATCCATATATATTTCTTTAGCCCAATAATGCATGCGGACTTCTACATATAGTCAACACCTCACCCCACAAGGATATGAACCCACGATCTTATAATTGTGACCGGAGAATGCTACCTCTGGGCCACCAGGACAATAAAAGCAGTCCTAGACTCAGTTATATTTCACACAAGGCCTGTTGAATGAGCTTATGGCGCCGTGAACCTAAAATGGTGGCCACCCCTGCCGCTTAGGTGATCAGAGCAACGTTTAACCAAATCCGGCTTCGAAACATGAGGATCCATATATATTTCATTAGCCCAATAAAGCACGCGGACGTCTCTATATAATCAACACCTTACCCCACCAGGATTCAAACCCAAAATCTGATAATTGTGACCAGGGAATGCTACCTGTGGACCACCAGGACACTAAAAGCAGTCCTAGACTCTGTTATATTTCACACAAAGCCTGTTCAACGAGCTTATGGCGCCGTGAACCTGTAATGGGGACCACCAGTGCCGCTTAAGTGTTCAGAGTAACGTTTTACCACATCCGGCTTCGAAACATGAGGATCCATATCTATTTCATTAGCCCAATAAAGCACGCACACTTCTACATATAATCAACACCTCACCCCACCAGGATTCGAACCCACGACCATATAATTGTGACCGGGGAACGCTACATCTGGGCCACCAGGACACTAAAAGCAGTCCTAGACGCTGTTATATTTCACACAAAGCCTGTTGAACGAGCTTATGGCTCCGTGAACCTCTAATGGGGACTACCCGTGCCACTTAGGTGATCAGAGCAACGTTTTACCAAATCCGGCTTCGAAACACGAGGATCCATATATATTTCATTAGCCCAATAAAGCACGCAAACTTCTACATATAATCAACACCGCACCCCACCAGGATTCGAACCCACGATCTTATAATTGTGACCGGGGAACGCTACCTCTGGGCCACCAGGAGACTAAAAGCAGTCCTATACTCTGTTATATTTCACACAAAGCCTGTTCAACGAGCTTATGGCGCCATGAAGCTCTAATGGGGACCATCAGTGCCGCTTAGGTGATAAGAGCAACGTTTTACCAAATCCGGCTTCGAAACACGTGGATCCATATATATTTCATTAGCCCAATAAAGCATGCGGACTTCTACATATAATCAACATCTCACCCCACCAGGATTTGAACCCACGACCTTATAATTGTGACCGGGGAACGCTACCTCTGGACCACAAAGACACTAAAAGCAGTCCTGTACTCTGTTATATTTCACACAAAGCCTGTTGAATGAGCTTATGGCGCCGTGAACCTCTACTGGGGACCACCAGTGCCGCTTAGGCGTTCAGAGCAACGTTTTACCAAATCCGGCTTCGAAACACGAGGATCGATATATATTTCATTAGCCTAATAAAGCCGAGGACTTCTACGCCTCAATCGCCTCACCCCACCAGGATTCAAACCCACGATCTTATAATTGTGACCGGGGCATGCTACCTTTGGGCCACCAAAACAATAAAAGCAGTCCTAGACTTTACTATATTTCACACAAAGCCTGTTCAACGACCTTATGGCGCCATGAACCTCTAATGGGGACACCCGTGCCGCTCAGGTGATCAGAGCAACGTTTTACCAAATCCGGCTTCGAAACACGTGGATCCATATATATTTCATTAGCCCAATAAAGCACGCGGACTTCTACATATAATCAACACCTCACCCCACCAGGATTTGAACCCACGATCTTATAATTGTGACCGTGGAACGCTACCTCTGGGACACTAGGACAATAAAAGCAGTCCTAGACTCTGCTATATTTCACACAAAGCCTGTGCAACGAGCTTATGGCGACGTGAACCTCTAATGGGGACGACCCATGCCTCTTAGGTGATCAGAGCAACGTTTTACTAAATGCTGCTTCGAAACTCAAGGATCCATATATATTTCATTAGCCCAATAAAGCACTCGGACTTCTACATATAATCAACACCTCACCCCACCAGGATTCAAACCCACGATCATATAATTGTGACCGGGGAACGCTACCTCTGGGCCACCAGGACAATAAAAGCAGTCCTAAACGCTGCTATATTTTACACAAAGTCTGTTCAACGAGCTTATGGCGCTGTGAACCACTATAGGGGACCACCCGTGCCAGTTAGGTGATCAGAGCAACGTTTTACCAAATGCTGCTTCAAAACACGAGGGTCCATATATATTTCATTAGCCCAATAAAGCACGCGGACTTCTACATATAATCAACACCTCACCCCACCAGGATTCAGAACCACGATCTTATAATTGTGACCGGGGTATGCTACCTCTGGGCCACCAGGAAAATAAAAGCAGTCCTAGACTCTACTATATTTCACACAAAGCCTGTTCAACGACCTTATGGCGCCATGTACCTGTGATGGGGACCACCCGTGCCGCTTAGGTAATCAGAGCAACGTTTTACCAAATCCGGCTTCGATACACGAGGATCCATATATATTTCATTAGCCCAATAAAGCACGCGGACATCTACAGATAATCAACACCTCACCCCAACAGGATTCGAACCCACGATCTTATAATTGTGACCGAGGAACGCTACCTATGGGCCACCAGGACACTATAAGCAGTCCTAGACTCTGTTATATTTCACATAAAGCCTGTTCAACGAGCTTATGGCACCGTGAACCACTATAGGGGACCACCCGTGCCGCTCAAGTGATAAGAGCAACGTTTTACCAAATCCGGCTTGGAAACACGAGGATCCATATATATTTCATTAGCCCAATAATGCATGCGGACTTCTACATATAATCAACACCTCACCCCACCAGGATTTGAACCCGCGATCTTATAATTGTGACCGGGGAACGCTACCTCTGGGCAACCAGGACAATAAATGCAGTCCTAGACTCTACTATATTTCACACAAAGCCTGTTCAACGACCTTATGGTGCCATGAACCTCTAATGGGGACCACCCGTGCCGCTTAGGTGATAACAGCAACGTTTTACCAAATCCGGCTTGGAAACACGAGGATCCATATATATTTCATTAGACCAATAGAGTAGGCGGACTTCTACATATAATCAGCACCTCACCCCACCAGGATTTGAACCCACGATCTTATAAATGTGACCGGGGAACGCTACCTCTGGGCAGCCAGGACAATAAAAGCAGTCCTAGACTCTACCATATTTCACACAAAGCCTGTTCAACGAGCTTATGGCGGTGTGAACCTCTAATGGGGACCACATGTGCCGCTTAGGAGATCAGAGCAACGTTTTACCAAATCCGGCTTGGAAACGCGAGGATCCATATATATTTCATTAGCCCAATAAAGCACGCGGACTTCTTCATATAATCAACACCTCACCCCACCAGGATTCGAACCAACGAACTTCTAATTGTGACCGGGGAATGCTACCTCTGGCCCACCAGGACAATAAAAGCAGTCCTAGACTCTGCTATTTTTCACACAAAGCCTGTTCAACGAGCTTATGGCTCCGTGAACTTCTAATGGGGACCACCCATGCCGCTTAGGTGATCATAGCAACGTTTTACCAAATGCGGCTTCGAAACACGAGGATCCATATATATTTCATTAGCCCAATAAAGCACGCGGACTTCTACATATAATCAACACCTCACCCCACCAGGATTCAGAACCACGATCTTATAATTGTGAACAGGGAACGCTACCTCTGGGCCACCAGGAAAATAAAAGCATACCTAGACTCTGCTATATTTCACACAAAGCCTGTTCAACGAGCTTATGGCTCAGTGAACCTCTAATGGGGACCACGCGTGCCGCTTAGGTGATGAGAGCAACGTTTTACCATATGCGGCTTCAAAACACGAGGGTCCATATATATTTCATTAGCCCAATAAAGCACGCCGACTTCTACATATAATCAACACCTCACCCCACCAGGATTCAAACCCACGATCTTATAAGTGTGACTGGGGTATGCTACTTCTGGGCCACCAGGACAATAAAAGCAGTCCTAGACTCTACTATATTTCACACAAGCCTGTTTAACGACCTTATGGCGCCATGAACCTCTAATGGGGACAACCCGTGCCGCTTAGGTGATCAGAGTAACGTTTTTCCAAATCCGGCTTCGAAACACGTGGATCCATATATATTTCATTAGCCCAATAAAGCACGCGGACTTCTATATATAATCAACATCTCACCCCACCAGGATTTGAACCCACGATCTTATAATTGTGACGGTGGAACGCTACCTCTGGGACACTAGGACAATAAAAGCAGTCCTAGACTCTGCTATATTTCACACAAAGCCTGTTCAACGAGCTTATGGCGACGTGAACCTCTGATGGGGACGACCCATGCCTCTTAGGTGATCAGAGCAACGTTTTACTAAATGCGGCTTCGAAACTCGAGGATCCATATATATTTTATTAGCCCAATAAAGCACACGGACTTCTACATATAATCAACACCTCACCCCACCAGGATTTGAACCCACTATCTTATATTTGTGACCGGGGGACGCTACCTCTGGGCCACCAGGACAATAAAAGCATTCCTAGACTCTGCTATGTTTCACACAAAGCCTGTTCAACGGGCTTATGGCACCGTGAACCTCTAATGGGGACCACCCGTGCCGCTTAGGTGATCAGAGCAACGTTTTAACAAATGAGGCGTCGAAACAAGGAGGATCCATATATATTTCATTTGCCCAATAAAGCACGCGGACTTCTACATATTATCAACACCTCACCCCACCAGGATTTGAACCCACGATCTTATAATTGTGACCGGGGAAAGCTAACTCTGGGCCACCAGGACAATAAAAGCAGTCCTAAACTCTGGTATATTTCACACAAAGGCTGTTCAACGAGCTTATGGCGCCATGAACCTCTAATGGGGACAACCCGTGCCGCTTAGGTGATCAGAGTAACGTTTTTCCAAATCCGGCTTCGAAACACGTGGATCAATATATATTTCATTAGCCCAATAAAGCACGCGGAATTCTACATATAATCAACACCTCACCCCACCAGGATTCAAACCCACGATCTTATATTGTGACCGGGGAACGCTACCTCTGGGCCACCAGGACAATAAAAGCAGTCCTAGACTCTGCTATATTTCACACAAAGCCTGTTCAACGAGCTTATGGCGCTGTGAACCACTATAGGAGACCACCCGTGCGCTTAGGTGATCAGAGCAACATTTTACAAAATGCGGCTTCGAAACACGAGGATCCATATATATTTCATTAGCCCAATAAAGCACAAGGACTACTACATATAATCAACACCTCACCCCACCAGATTTGAACCCACGATCTTATAATTGTGACCGGGGAACGCTACCTCTGGGCAACCAGGACAATAAAAGCAGTCCTAGACTCTACCATATTTCACACAAAGCCTGTTCAACGACCTTATGGCGCCATGGGGACCACGCGTGCCGCTTAGGTGATGAGAGCAACGTTTTACCAAATGCGGCTTGAAAAGACGAGGATCAATATATATTTCATAAGCCCAATAAAGCACTCGGACTTCTACATATAATCAACACCTCACCCAACCAGGATTCAAACCCATGATCTTATAATTGTGACCGGGGAACGCTACCTCTGGGCCACCAGGACAATAAAAGCAGTCCTAAACTCTGCTATATTTCACACAAAGCCTGTTCAACGAGCTTATGGCGCTGTGAACCACTATAGGAGACCACCAGTGCCGCGTAGGTGATCAGAGCAACGTTTTACCAAATGCGGCTTCGAAACACGAGGATCCATATATATTTCATTAGCCCAATAAAGCACACGGACTTCTACATATAATCAACACCTCACCCCACCAGGATTCAGACCCACGATCTTATAATTGTGACCGGGGTATGCTACATCTGGGCCACCAGGACAATAAAAGCAGTCCTAGACTCTACTATATTTCACACAAAGCCTGTTCAACGACCTTATGGCGCCATGAACCTCTAATGGGGACCACTCGTGCCGCTTAGGTGATTAGAGTAACGTTTAACCAAATGCGGCTTCGAAACCCGAGGATCCATATACATTTCATTAGCCCAATAAAGCACGCAGACTTCTGCATATAATCAACGCCTCACCCCACCAGGATTTAAACCAACGATCTTATAATTGTGAAAGGGGAACGCTACCTCTGGGCCACCAGGAAAATAAAAGCAGTCCTAGACTCTGCTATATTTCACACAAAGCCTGTTCAACGAGCTTATGGCTCCGTGAACCTCTAATGGGGACCACGCGTGACGCTTAGGTGATGAGAGCAACGTTTTACCAAATGCGGCTTCAAAACACGAGGGTCCATATATATTTCATTAGCCCAATAAGAGCACGCGGACTTCTACATATAATCAACACCTCACCCCACCAGGATTCAAACCCACGATCTTATAATTGTGACCGGGGCATGCTACCTTTGGGCCACCAAAACAATAAAAGCAGTCCTAGACTTTACTATATTTCACACAAAGCCTGTTCAACGACCTTATGGCGCCATGAACCTCTAATGGGGACCACCCGTGCCGCTTAGGTGATCAGAGCAACGTTTTACCAAATCCGGCTTCGAAACACGTGGATCCATATATATTTCATTAGCCCAATAAAGCACGCGGACTTCTACATATAATCAACATCTCACCCTGGGATTTGGCCTGATCTTATAATTGTGACCATGGTTCTTCTCTGGGACACTGGACCAATAAAGCGGTCTAGACTCTGCTATATTTCACACAAGCCTGTGCAACGAGCGCCAGCGGCGTGAACCTCCAATAGGGCGACCCGCCCAATACATAACCCAGGTGAATCCAAACAGCGTTTTTGCTAAATCTTTGACTTCGACTCGAGGATCCATATATATTTCATTAGCCCAATAAAGCACTCGGACTTCTACATATAATCAACACCTCACCCCACCAGGATTCAAACCCACGATCATATAATTGTGACCGGGGAACGCTACCTCTGGGCCACCAGGACAATAAAAGCAGTCCTAGACGCTGCTATATTTTACACAAAGTCTGTTCAACGAGCTTATGGCGCTGTGAACCACTATAGGGGACCACCCGTGCCAGTTAGGTGATCAGAGCAACGTTTTACCAAATGCGGCTTCGAAACACGAGGATCCATATATATTTCATTAGCCCAATAAAGCACGCGGACTTCTACATATATTCAACGGCTCACCCCACCAGTATTTGAAGCCAATCTTCTAATTGTGAACGGGGAACGCTACCTCTGGGCCACCAGGACAATAAAAGCAGTCCTAGAATCTGCTATATTTCACACAGAGACTGTTCAACGAGCTTATGGCTCCGTGAACCTCTAATGGGGACCACCCGTGCCGCTTAGGTGATGAGAGCAACGTTTTACCAAATGCGGCTTCAAAACACGAGGGTCCATATATATTTCATTAGCCCAATAAAGCACGCGGACTTCTACATATAATCAACACCTCACCCCACCAGGATTCAGAACCACGATCTTATAATTGTGACCGGGGTATGCTACCTCTGGGCCACCAGGAAAATAAAAGCAGTCCTAGACTCTACTATATTTCACACAAAGCCTGTTCAACGACCTTATGGCGCCATGTACCTGTAATGGGGACCACCCGTGCCGCTTAGTTGATCAGAGTAACGTTTAACCAAATGAGGCTTTGAAACCCGAGGATCCATATATATTTCATTAGCCCAATAAAGCACTCGGACTTCAACATATAATCAATACCTCACCCCACCAGGATTCAAACCCACATACTTATAATTGTGACCAGGGAACGCTACCTCTGGGCCACCAGGACAATAAAAGCAGTCCTAGACTCTGCTATATTTCACACAAAGCCGGTTCAACGAGCTTATGGCGCTGTGAACCACTATAGGGGACCACCCGTGCCGCTTAGGTAATCAGAGCAACGTTTTACCAAATCCGGCTTCGATACACGAGGATCCATTTATATTTCATTAGCCCAATAAAGCACGCGGACTTCTACATATAATCAACACCTCACCCCAACAGGATTCGAACCCACGATCTTATAATTGTGACCGAGGAACGCTACCTATGGGCCACCAGGACACTATAAGCAGTCCTAGACTCTGCTATATTTCACACAAAGCCTGTTCAACGAGCTTAGGGCGCTGTGAACCACTATAGGGGACCACCCGTGCCGCTTAAGTGATAAGAGCAACGTTTTACCAAATGCCGCTTGGAAACACGAGGATCCATATATATTTCATTAGCCCAATAATGCATGCGGACTTCTACATATAATCAACACCTCACCCCACCAGGATTTGAACCCGCGATCTTATAATTGTGACCGGGGAACGCTACCTCTGGGCAACCAGGACAATAAATGCAGTCCTAGACTCTACTATATTTCACACAAAGCCTGTTCAACGACCTTATGGTGCCATGAACCTCTAATGGGGACCACCCGTGCCGCTTAGGCGATAAGAGCAACGTTTTACCAAATCCGGCTTGGAAACACGAGGATCCATATATATTTCATTAGCCCAATAGAGCACGCGGACTTCTACATATAATCAACACCTCACCCCACCAGGATTTGAACCCACGATCTTATAAATGTGACCGGGGAACGCTACCTCTGGGCAACCAGGACAATAAAAGCAGTCCTAGACTCTACCATATTTCACACAAAGCCTGTTCAACGACCTTATGGCGCCATGAACCTCTAATGGCGACCATCCGTGCCGCTTAGGTGATAAGAGCAACGTTTTACCAAATCCGGCTTGGAAACACGAGGATCCATATATATTTCATTAGCCCAATAAAGCACGCGGACTTCTACATATAATCAACACCTCACCCCACCAGGATTCAGAACCACGATCTTATAATTGTGAACAGGGAACGCTACCTCTGGGCCACCAGGAAAATAAAAGCATACCTAGACTCTGCTATATTTCACACAAAGCCTGTTCAACGAGCTTATGGCTCAGTGAACCTCTAATGGGGACCACGCGTGCCGCTTAGGTGATGAGAGCAACGTTTTACCAAATGCGGCTTCAAAACACGAGGGTCCATATATATTTCATTAGCCCAATAAAGCACGCGGACTTCTACATATAATCAACACCTCACCCCACCAGGATTCAAACCCCCGATCTTATAAGTGTGACCGGGGTATGCTACCTCTGGGCCACCAGGACAATAAAAGCAGTCCTAGACTCTACTATATTTCACACAAAGCCTGTTCAACGACCTTATGGCGCCATGAACCCCTAATGGGGACAACCCGTGCCGCTTAGGTGATCAGAGTAACGTTTTTCCAAATCCGGCTTCGAAACACGTGGATCCATATATATTTCATTAGCCCAATAAAGCACGCGGACTTCTACATATAATCAACATCTCACCCCACCAGGATTTGAACCCACGATCTTATAATTGTGACCGTGGAACGCTACCTCTGGGACACTAGGACAATAAAAGCAGTCCTAGACTCTGCTATATTTCACACAAAGCCTGTTCAACGAGCTTATGGCGACGTGAACCTCTAATGGGGACGACCCATGCCTCTTAGGTGATCAGAGCAACGTTTTACTAAATGCGGCTTCAAAACTCGAGGATCCATATATATTTTATTAGCCCAATAAAGCACACGGACTTCTACATATAATCAACACCTCACCCCACCAGGATTTGAACCCACTATCTTATATTTGTGACCGGGGGACGCTTCCTCTGGGCCACCAGGACAATAAAAGCATTCCTAGACTCTGCTATATTTCACACAAAGCCTGTTCAACGACCTTATGGCACCGTGAACCTCTAATGGGGACCACCCGTGCCGCTTAGGTGATCAGAGCAACGTTTTAACAAATGAGGCGTCGAAACAAGGAGGATCCATATATATTTCAATAGCCCAATAAAGCACGCGGACTTCTACATATAATCAACACCTCACCCCACCAGGATTTGAACCCACGATCTTATAATTGTGACCGGGGAAAGCTACCTCTGGGCCACCAGGACAATAAAAGCAGTCCTAAACTCTGGTATATTTCACACAAAGGCTGTTCAACGAGCTTATGGCGCCATGAACCTCTAATGGGGACAACCCGTGCCGCTTAGGTGATCAGAGTAACGTTTTTCCAAATCCGGCTTCGAAACACGTGGATCAATATATATTTCATTAGCCCAATAAAGCACGCGGAATTCTACATATAATCAACACCTCACCCCACCAGGATTCAAACCCACGATCTTATATTGTGACCGGGGAACGCTACCTCTGGGCCACCAGGACAATAAAAGTAGTCCTAGACTCTGCTATATTTCACACAAAGCCTGTTCAACGAGCTTATGGCGCTGTGAACCACTATAGGAGACCACCCGTGCCGCTTAGGTGATCAGAGCAACTTTTTACCAAATGCGGCTTCGAAACACGAGGATCCATATATATTTCATTAGCCCAATAAAGCACACGGACTTCTACATATAATCAACACCTCACCCCACCAGGATTTGAACCCACGATCTTATAATTGTGAAAGGGGAACGCTACCTCTGGGCCACCAGGAAAATAAAAGCAGTCCTAGACTCTGCTATATTTCACACAAAGCCTGTTCAACGAGCTTATGGCTCCGTGAACCTCTAATGGGGACCACGCGTGCCGCTTAGGTGATGAGAGCAACGTTTTACCAAATGCGGCTTCAAAACACGAGGGTCCATATATATTTCATTAGCCCAATAAGAGCTCGCGGACTTCTACATATAATCAACACATCACCCCACCAGGATTCAAACCCACGATCTTATAATTGTGACCGGGGCATGCTACCTTTGGGCCACCAAAACAATAAAAGCAGTCCTAGACTTTACTATATTTCACACAAAGCCTGTTCAACGACATAATGGCGCCATGAACCTCTAATGGGGACACCCGTGCCGCTTAGGTGATCAGAGCAACGTTTTACCAAATCCGGCTTCGAAACACGTGGATCCATATATATTTCATTAGCCCAATAAAGCACGCGGACTTCTACATATAATCAACACCTCACCCCACCAGGATTTGAACCCCCGATCTTATAATTGTGACCGTGGAACGCTACCTCTGGGACACTAGGACAATAAAAGCAGTCCTAGACTCTGCTATATTTCACACAAAGCCTGTTCAACGAGCTTATGGCGACGTGAACCTCTAATGGGGACGACCCATGCCTCTTAGGTGATCAGAGCAACGTTTTACTAAATGCGGCTTCGAAACTCGAGGATCCATATATATTTCATTAGCCCAATAAAGCACTCGGACTTCTACATATAATCACCTCACCCCACCAGGATTCAAACCCACGATCATATAATTGTGACCGGGGAACGCTACCTCTGGGCCACCAGGACAATAAAAGCAGTCCTAGACGCTGCTATATTTTACACAAAGTCTGTTCAACGAGCTTATGGCGCTGTGAACCACTATAGGGGACCACCCGTGCCAGTTAGGTGATCAGAGCAACGTTTTACCAAATGCGGCTTCGAAACACGAGGATCCATATATATTTCATTAGCCCAATAAAGCACGCGGACTTCTACAAATAATCAACACCTCACCCCACCAGGATTCAGAACCACGATCTTATAATTGTGACCGGGGTATGCTACCTCTGGGCCACCAGGACAATAAAAGCAGTCCTAGACTCTACTATATTTCACACAAAGCCTGTTCAACGACCTTATGGCGCCATGTACCTGTAATGGGGACCACCCGTGCCGCTTAGTTGATCAGAGTAACGTTTAACCAAATGCGGCTTTGAAACCCGAGGACCCATATATATTTCATTAGCCCAATAAAGCACTAGGACTTCAACATATAATCAACACCTCACCCCACCAGGATTCAAACCCACATACTTATAATTGTGACCGGGGAACGCTACCTCTGGGCCAGCAGGACAATAAAAGCAGTCCTAGACTCTGCAATATTTCACACAAAGCCTGTTCAACGAGCTTATGGCGCTGTGAACCACTATAGGGGACCACCCGTGCCGCTTAGGTGATCAGAGCAACATTTTACCAAATCTGGCTTCGATACACGAGGATCCATATATATTTCATTAGCCCAATAAAGCACGCGGACTTCTACATATAATCAACACCTCACCCCAACAGGATTCGAACCCACGATCTTATAATTGTGACCGAGGAACGCTACCTATGGGCCACCAGGACACTATAAGCAGTCCTAGACTCTGTTATATTTCACATAAAGCCTGTTCAACGACCTTATGGCGCCATGAACCTCTAATGGCGACCATCCGTGCCGCTTAGGTGATAAGAGCAACGTTTTACCAAATCCGGCTTGGAAACACGAGGATCCATATATATTTCATTAGCCCAATAAAGCACGCGGACTTCTACATATAATCAACACCTCACCCCACCAGGATTCAGAACCACGATCTTATAATTGTGAACAGGGAACGCTACCTGTGGACCACCAGAACACTAAAAGCAGTCCAACACTCTGTTATATTTCACGCAAAGCCTGTTCAACGAGCTTATGGCGGTGTGAACCTCTAATGGGGACCACATGTGCCGCTTAGGTGATCAGAGCAACGTTTTACCAAATCCGGCTTCGAAACACGTGGATCCATATATATTTCATTAGCCTAATAAAGCACTCGGAATTCTACATATAATCAACACCTCACCCCACCAGGATTCAGACCCACGATCTTATAATTGTGACCGGGGAATGCTACCGCTGGGCCACCAGGACAATAAAAGCAGTCCTAGACTCTACTATATATCACACAAAGCCTGTTCAACGACCTTATGGCGCCATGAACCTCTAATGGGGACCACCCGTGGCGCTTAGTTGATTAGAGTAACGTTTAACCAAATGCGGCTTCGAAACCCGAGGATCCATATATATTTCATTAGCCCAATAAAGTACGCAGACTTCTGCATATAATCAACGCCTCACCCCACCAGGATTTAAAACCCACGATCTTATAATTGTGAAAGGAGAACGCTACCTCTGGGCCACCAGGAAAATAAAAGCAGTCCTAGACTCTGCTATATTTCACACAAAGCCTGTTCAACGAGCTTATGGCTCCGTGAACCTCTAATGGGGACCACGCGTGCCGCTTAGGTGATGAGAGCAACGTTTTACCAAATGCGGCTTCAAAACACGACGGTCCATATATATTTCATTAGCCCAATAAAGCACTCGGACTTCTACATATAATCAACACCTCACCCCACCAGGATTCAAACCCACGATCTTATAAGTGTGACTGGGGTATGCTACCTCTTGGCCATCAGGACAATAGAAGCAGTCCTAGACTCTACTATATTTCACACAAAGCCTGTTCAACGACCTTATGGCGCCATGAACCTCTAATGGGGACAACCCGTGCCGCTTAGGTGATCAGAGTAACGTTTTTCCAAATCCGGCTTCGACACACGTGGATCCATATATATTTCATTAGCCCAATAAAGCACGCGAACTTCTACATATAATCAACATCTCACCCCACCAGGATTTGAACCGACGATCTTATAATTGTGACCGTGGAACGCTACCTCTGGGACACTAGGACAATAAAAGCAGTCCTAGACTCTGCTATATTTCACACAAAGCCTGTTCAACGAGCTTATGGCGACGTGAACCTCTAATGGGGACGACCCATGCCTCTTAGGTGATCAGAGAAACGTTTTACTAAATGCGGCTTCGAAACTCGAGGATCCATATATATTTTATTAGCCCAATAAAGCACACGGACTTCTACATATAATCAACACCTCACCCCACAAGGATTTGAACCCACTATCTTATATTTGTGACCGGGGGACGCTACCTCTGGGCCACCAGGACAATAAAAGCATTCCTAGACTCTGCTATATTTCACACAAAGCTTGTTCAACGGGCTTATGGCACCGTGAACCTCTAATGGGGACCACCCGTGCCGCTTAGGTGATCAGAGCAACGTTTTACCAAATGCGGCTTCGAAACACTAGGATCCATATATGTTTCATTAGCCCAATAAAGCACGCGGACTTCTACATATAATCAACACCTCACCCCACCAGGATTTGAACCCATGATCTTATAATTGTGACCGGGGAACGCTACCTCTGGGCCACCAGGACAATAAAGGCAGTCCTAGACTCTACTATATTTCACACAAAGCCTGTTTAACGAGCTTATGGCGCCGTGAACCTCTGTCACGGACCACCCGTGCGGCAGGTGATCAGAGCAACGTTTTACCAAATGTGGCTTTGAAACACGAGGATCTATATATATTTCATTAGTCCAATAAAGCACTCGCACTTCTTCATATAATCAACACCTCACCCCACCAGGATTCGAAACCACGATCTTCTAATTGTGACCGGGGAAAGCTACCTCTAGGCCACTAGGACAA
>NW_024742588.1:0-2433 GCF_018991925.1 Homarus americanus
GGTAAAGTCTAACGGGGACCTTAAATTTTATATAATAATAATAATACAGCAACTAACCAACCACTACCGGGCCGCCTAACCTAACCACTACTTTCGCCGGAGGTTTCGTCACGCTCCCCGATGGCGAAATCCTCCATTACAGCAAAAGTGTCTGTTTAACCTAACCTTAGTACAAAGTCTATTGGTGTCCTCAATTTTATAGAGGTTAGCCACCCGAAGTCAATAAGAGACAAAGAAATAATCCAAGCAGCCACCACTATCTAGCCTAAACTGTTTAGCCTGACGTAGAGTTTTTAATAAATCTGGTGATATGGAACCACACACAACCCCCTTAACCTGGGATAATGCAATCAAATGGATAATTGCTAACTATTCTCAGAGATAATGCAATCAAATGGTTAGTTGGGGGCTGCGCCCCGGACCCCTGTGTTAGATACTGTATTTGGTCATGATGAATTGTTTATTAGACTATAAGAAATCCTCTTCCTTCTTGTATTGGCAAGGGAGTTTGCTTTAACTTAGGTATGCTAGCCTAAGTAAAATAGACACGAGCTGCGAAGACCTGATTCTTTTGCTGCATGTTTGAGTCTGCAACTTTGTTGTGATAAGACACTCAATCCTAGTGATTGTACTTACTCAACATAGTGACGGTGTAATTACCATCACAGATTGTACGGGAAATTCCAACTTTGGAAAAAACAAATATTTGGCCTACCCAAATTTTGACTACTACCCGTGCGTCTACGTCCTGGATTGGCCAATCAGTGGTGCCCCACGGTGGCGTGATACATGCACGTTTACTGCGGTGCTCTGATTGGCTGACCGAACGTGGCGTGGTAGGTAGGCTGTTTCTACTCTCTAAGTCCTCTTCTTTCCTTTTTTCATCCCCCTCATGCACTCCGTTCTTTGAACGGGAGGCGGACTTCGCGATACGGTCGATCCGGCAAGGGAACCTGTGATAGTGCAGGGCACCCCTTGTCCGGGGTCACCGGTAGGTGGCAACTTTTTAGATATTACTATAGTCACAGGTAACCTGGGTGCAGAGCCCGACGCCCGTCCAAGAGGGGGGCGGGGTCACTGCTCCCAGGCAGGAGCCCCTGTGTTATAGGTAGGATTAGATGTAATCAAGAAGATGACAACTAGCATTAGAATAAAACATAGAGATAAGGGACACTCTATTGGAAGGGGAAAAGTGGCAGAAATCACTTACAACAAACTGCAAGTCCCACTAACTAGAATATTCAGCACCAATGAAGGTTTTAAAGTAATCTGTAAAGATGACTTTGATTCAGATAAAATCCTTTCAAAAGAAGCAAGAGATATATTTTACAATGAAGGCCTTATTGTTGTCATGCCACCAGAACAAAAAGCAAAAAGATCAGTTTTTGTTCGTCAAGTCGATCAAGAGATCGGGAGGAAGACCTGAAAGAAGAACTGGAACGCCAAAATAGGTGGATGAAGATTGAAGAAGTCATTAAGATAAAGGACTATACTCATGTTTGAAGAAGTGTCAATGGCTGAGAAAGTTTTACAACAGGGCTTTCTAATATTCAACATGTCAGTCACACCACATCAAATAAAGAAGGAGACATTCATCAGTCTGCAAACTTGCTTCTCCTGCTACAAATATGAAGAACACACAACGAGAGACTGTCCGGAAAAAGAAAAAGTACTGCTCAGATTGTGCAGGCGACGACCATACCTACACTGAATGTAAGAATACACATGTTGGCTGTCTCAACTGTAAGAGAAACGGGAATGTATACATAGGACATAGGACGTTAGCAATGGCATGCCCAATAAAAAAACACATGATAAAAGTACAAGAAACAAGGAAAAGGAACAAGACAAGAAGGATACGACATACGTCGAAATAGCAAAGAGCGGTCCAAGAGGCTCATAGACCAGAATCCACAGTATTAAACCTAAGTGAGCCAATACATGATAAGGTAATGATTAGTATGATCCATGCACATTTGCACAATATCATTGCACCCGGATCATACAAAGTCACTGAGGCCCGGCCAAAAAGCAGACCCCAGGTTTATGGTGAATCAGTCTCTTGATCGATGCAAACAGTAATCTTAAGCACCAGATGTTCATTGTTGTACTTCTGGGTCATCCAGGTAGCGAACGTCCTAGGTCTGAATTAGAAGTTGGTACAAAGATGAACGTGCAAGAAACCAAGCATACATAACCAAATATTGAAAAAGAGCCAATGAGTTACCAAGCAAAGTTATTTTGGCTATCTGGACTATATAGTTGAGAGGGGAGATAGTTTATTAGCAACTATATAGGGACCAGTAAACTTGCTGGGGAAGGCCTGGAATGGGTAGAAAGAGTAACACTTTGTCACCTGGAGAAAATGATCTTTAACTAATTTAGGTTGGGACTTCACCATTTTTCTTGGACTTTTAAGTTTGACTGAGCAAT
>NW_024742589.1:0-11038 GCF_018991925.1 Homarus americanus
GGACAGGTCCAAGCACACTGTGTGTGAAATGGCACAACACTTCATCTCTAATGGCAAGATAGCCGACATATTAAGATTGTATCCACTTTTTTGCACTTAGTAACTATATCAATTCTCATGTACAGAACCAAATACGCAATGTGCTTGAATACCTCCCACGTATATGTGAATAACAAAGTGTGAGGCCAGACATACTGCCTCACACGCCTGTTCTCACGCATTTGTGAATAAGTTACCCTTTATGTGTAGAACTAAACAAATAATGTAAATGAAATACTGTGTAACTTTCAGTGCCATAATATCCTGACAACGGGGGTTAATTATTATGACCCTTTGTAAACCCTACTCTGTAATCCTTTTGCACTACCGCTCACAGGATGAGTGTGGGGTGCACAATAAAGTAGCCGCTGCAAGCGGCAAATTCAAAAATCAAAATCAACACACACACACACCATCTCTCATCGACAATTTGTTCTTCCTTCAATGTGATGTGTAGGCAGAGAAAGTATCTTGCCGTAGCGATATTTTAGGCGACGTTATATCTTTCCTCGATTGCTGTTTGAAAAGAGTTTCCATTCCATAACTCTGGAACAGCGTAAGATGAGTTTTTAAGTTCGATCCCTTATAAAATACCAGACCATTTCTTTCCTAGAGGATTCGATCATTTATTACAAGTGATAAGACTTCCTTCTTTATATCTGCCTCAACAACCATGGAAACTACGTCTATTTTCTTTTTTTTTTTATGTGTACAATATATTCTTCCTTTCTGTGTGTGTGTGTGTGTGTGAGTTTGTGTTTGTGTGTGTGTGTGTGTGTGTGTGTGTGTGTGTGTGTGTGTGTTCGTCTTTGCCAGAATTATGGTGACAAGGAATTAAAACAAATAATATATTTCACAGGTTATGGTCAGGTGTTCCTTAAGATATACCGCAGCGAAGCGAAACGACTATGTCACATACTCCAGTGATCAAAAGTTTCCCATGACCATTAAATTACACTGGCGAGACAGACCAACGTACTATAGGGACCAGTGTTTGAAAATACTCACAGAAAGTCAATCCTAACCTAACCTAACCTACAAATATAAATAAAAATCAAGTGATATGTTTACCCAGACCAAAATTCCCCTTGGAGGAGAAAGACCAATATCGTTTTACAGTGCAGTGGTGGAGGTCTCTAATAAAAGATGCATCACCTCACCTTTCTCCTCCTCTTCTGAAGACTTCAAAACTTTCCCTCACTGAGACGGGAAGATACTTGCCCCTTTGTCCTGTGAGAACCCTATGTACTCTCCTCCAGAACTCTTTCAACTGGACAAGATTACAGTACCCTATCAAGAAAACCTTAATATCTTTTTTTTTCTAATGAACTGTATATAAAGTGTGCCTTCCATCCTGTGTATTTTTGCTACACTGACTCTTCCACTTTGTCCCCTATCACAGGTATGTGTAGTTCTTCAACAGCTTAGGAGGTGTAAGGTATACGTGATGGTGGAACGGCTTCTGTCTTAAGGCTGGCTGGTTTGTTCCTGAGTCACCTCTCGTCCACCCAATGGTATTCATCGCATTTCCTCAGTTCTGTCTCCTAGGGATTCACTTCATTATAAGAGAACGGAAGACGTAAGGCAAGGCACCCCATTATGACACCGTCACCACATGAATAACATCGCCCCTGTTCTTTGTACTTAATCTCAACTTAATCTGGTATTCATGAATAAACTTTCGGAGGAATCACGACTCCGAATACAAAGGAGTCAGCGTATACCGCCCTCCCTCCCTCCCTCACGCTGTAGACGTACGGGCGTGGGATAAGCTGGTGTGAACAAAATATGTTTTGAGAGTTTTCGGAATTCTTAAGCCGGAGGTGTGTCGAGGGAATTCTTGTATTATTTTTATTCTTTCTTGTAGACCGGGAAGTACCGTCTTAGGAAACCTTGTCGTTGTACTCTGCCTCGGCTGGGCCAGACTGGAGAGAGAATTCCTCCCAAATGAAGAAAATTGAGTTTGTAGCAAATATTAGTTTCTCTTGGTGGATTTTGCTGCTGTTGTTTCATTGTCGTTACTTTAGATGTTGCCGTTGTTATTTTGTGCTGATATTGATATTTTTATTACAAATATCCGTTGTTAATTTTTTTTTTTGCATTACCATTATTATAAAATTCTTCTTCTTCTTCGTCCTATCATTATTATTATTATTATTATTATTATTATTATTATTATTATTATTATTATTATTATTATTATTAAAACCGTACGCGTGTGTGTGAGTGATACAGGAATATATATCTACTGTCGAGCGTCTCACTTTGCGTGGCAGAACCGAAGTGCAAAAAATAAATAAATAAAACAAACTCCCCCCCCCCCAAAAAAAACACACATACACACAAAACAAAGACAATCAAGACAATCACAGTGATATAAAAGATAATTTGTACTTTTATTGCCCACTGGATATAGCACGATTGTGTCGCCTGTGTGGACGGCGGAGAAAAAAAAATACGCCAGTATTTTTTTAAGCTGAAATACACGTGAACAAGAGGGAATCTGGCTACTTCCTTATACTGTACACTTCCTCAGTCCCTTGAAAGACGAATGAGACACGAATATATGTGTGTGTTTTTTTAGTCAGTGTAAAGAATTATCACCGTGTGTGTGTGTGTGTGCGTTACTCCACTACTCTCCTACCTGAGCCTAGGAATGGTGGGAACAAAGTCAAGGTATTAAAGCAGATGGTGGTGTAGGAACGTTACACGGACTGCCGAGTTTTTCCAGACAGTATCACACACACTCAACACTGAACATGATACATCACGGTGATTTATATTCTCCTGCCAGGGATTAAAGGCAGGATAGTGATGTGCGAAGAGAGACGAAAGGTGATGTTTACTTAGATATTTTTTCAAGTTTTCACATATTAAGTAATAGTATGTGGAGGTATATAAACTACCTTACTAAAACTAATTGAATGATTACGGGAAATGTAGTTTGACTCGTGTTGAAATTATATAATACTTTTTTCAATGAAGAAAGAGATTTGAAGTATTTATTTTTTAGTTTTTAGTCATAGTTTAGATTATTTACGGAGGGATTAACCAGTTACTGAATAATAAGGTAGACAGTATGTATAAAACCCCTTGAAAGTCGAACACCGACCATCGCAACTTTAATGAACGCTACATTTTCGTACACGACTTTAAACACCAAATAATCAAAACACGTCTTAAATATTCCGAACACATAGAACATAGAAATCATATTATATTTTCCATTCTGAAGTTAGTAGATAAAACCGACATTATATACAAACAGACAAACAATAACTCAAATAATACAATATATATATACCCTAATATTTTTCGAGCTGTATGTAAGCTGTCGACTTTTATCAGTTCAGAATAACGCCAATCTATTCACAATGGATATATCTTACGATGAATTGTTACCAGTGTACTATTGCAAGATTGGCATTGTTGATTTAATGTTGTAATAGTAGTATTGTTGAGTGTTGCAAGATTGATTTTGTTGATTTAGTGTTGCAAGATTGGCATTGTTGGTAGTTTTGCAAGAATGTAAGTGGTGGTTATAGTACTGCAAGATTGAAATTGTTGATATTGTAGCAAGATTGACTTTGTTGAAATAGTGTTGCAAGATTGACATTGTTGAGTGTTGCAAGAATGTAAGTGTTGGAAGAATATTGCAAAATTGGAATTATCAGTATGGTGTTGTAAGACTGAAATAGTTTAGTTGTTAACAGCACAATGATATAATTCCCTGCCTCCCTCACTCTTGTTTTCTGTTCGGGGAATATAATAGAAGAGAATTTATTCCATTTCATCTGGGTTTTTTGGTAAGAGAAAAAAAATATGAAAATTGGAACAAACGGGGATCAAAATAAACCTATCCGGTGGGTTTTTTTATATTAAATTTATTTCAGTGTTTAGTAAGTAAATGCAAATGGGTGGAATTCACATATGTTAATTAATTTATTTTATTTGTATTTTCTTAAGGTGAAATTAGCGGAAGTGCTGTACAGTAATAAGGTCCACCACCACATATATTTTGGAGGAGGTGGAGTGGGGGTATTGTGAGTGGGGAATGTGGAGTGGGGGTATTGTGGGAGGTAGGTGGAGTGGGGGTATTGTGAGTGGGGAGGTTTTGTGGGGATATTATGGGTGGGGAATGTGGAGTGGGGGTATTGTGAGGTAGGTGGAGTAGGGGTATTGTGGGAGGGGAAGGTGGAGTGGGGGTATTGTGAGTGGGGAATGTGGAGTGGGGATATTGTGAGTGGGGAAGGTGGAGTGGGGGTATTGTGAGTGGGGAAGGTGGAGTGGGGGTATTGTGAGTGGGGAAGGTGGAGTGGTGGAAGGAAGAGAAGATAAGGTATAAATAAATAATTCTGTTTACGTCTCAGTATCCTGGTGTTGCTGTTGTTTTGCTGGGACTCGAATTGTGGACGAAATTAGAATGTTTTTTTTTTCCTTTGTTGGTGTAATGATTTATTTAGTTTATTGGATGGAAGAGAAGTAGGGAAGGAGAGAGGGAGAGAGAGAGGAGGAGAGGGAAAGAAAAGGAGGAGAGGGAAGGAGAAAGGAGGAGAGGGAAGGAGAAAGGAGGAGAGGGCCTCTTACGTCGGTTTATGGCAGATTTATTTACTAATTTAGTGGTTGGCGGCAGCAGTCACGTGACATCATGAAGGTCATCACATCGTAATGTTTTAATACTGTTTGCCGTGTTAATACAGTTCGTCTTAAATCTGTTAGTACGCCAGTGA
The DNA here is from genome assembly GCF_018991925.1 of Homarus americanus. Lineage (NCBI taxonomy): Eukaryota > Metazoa > Arthropoda > Malacostraca > Decapoda > Nephropidae > Homarus > Homarus americanus. The sequence continues at coordinate 4,770 of NW_024742589.1, forward strand.
TGTTTCCTTAGGGGAATATAATGATAAAAATGTTGTAAAACGGAATTAACTGGAAATACAGTAAGGATTACAACATAAGCGTGGTGTGTGTTTGGTCGCGTGTGTGTGTGGGGACCAGTTGATGAAGATCGAGGCAGAAGTTAAATGAGATTCTCACTTAAACTCTGAATTACTCGAGAGTTCACGACTGCTGCCGAAATTGACCAAGTTAGGATGACCCGAGAGACCAAGGATTAGGGGGTAGGTCTGGTCAGCGTAACGGGGGAGGGGGGGTGTCGGGGCTCAGGGACTTCTGGGGTCAAAGGGTAACTCGGGTCAAGGTGAGGCTTGGGTAGTTGTGGGAACGGCTGAGGTCATTATCTGAAATGAACCAGAGTGAACAAAGACGGCTTGAGAGAGAGACGTGGTCAAGGAAGTTATTAACCTAGAACGAGTATTTTTTCTTTTTTTCTTTACCTCGGCTCTGTCCTTCAGCTCTCATCCTTAGCCCTCATCCTCACCCTTCACCCCGCTCCTCTCACCCTAACTCTCACCCCTCCCTCTCAACTTTTATCCTCGGCCCTCTCCCTCACCCTAACTCTCACTCCTCCCTCTCAGCCCTCACCTCAGACCTTGGGACAGCTACCTGGGTCAGTAATAGATCTTAGGTAGGATCTGTGTGACGCACCTGGTAAGTCCCCCACCATCATGCTTATGGTTACTGCTGTTACTGTTACTGCTGTTAATATTGTTACTGTTGCCGCTGTTACTGTGGTGTAATAATGGTCAGCATGCTCGTCTGGTAAGCGAGCGGAGCCGGGTTCGATCCCCGGGCAGGGTGAAATTATGGGCAAGTGTCTTTAAGCCATTTGCCTCTGTCTACCCAGCAGTAATTGGGAACCTGGATGTTAATCGATTTGCGGATCGTGTTCCAGGGTAATGGTGAGCCAGTGCAGTTGGCGAATTGTCCGGTCTTCTTGGACTATTCCTTGACACTGAATCATCCAGCTCGTTAACTCAGGGTGTGGTTGTTGTGTTGGCGACAGCTTCTACACCTTTAACAGATTCACGCCTAGTTGGTCCTTGGGTCGGCCATCCTCGGTAACACGAAGAGCAACCATTATTATTTTAGTGTTGTTGATGCGGTTATTGATAGTTTTGTTGTTATTGTTGATGCTGGTGTTTGTGGTGATAACTGCTGCTGTTGGCTGTTGTGTCTACTCTTCTTTATCGTGGTATTTTATGAGGAACTGGACGAGTACACTGCCATATATATTATCATGACGGTTTTCTTGTTCTATATTGGTGATAAATGTCTTAAAATTAGGTTAAGTTAGGTTAATTTAGTTTACTTTAGGTTAGGTTGACAGTCTTAATTGGTATGGATCTATAGGGATCTGGCAGCATGTCTGGACTGTTTCACCAACCTCCTTTTGTGTGCTTATTTGGCTTTTGTGGCGCCTTACAGTGAGATATGGTTTTAAATCTCTCTCACAGTTGGTAGTGGTAAAGAGCTCAAACACGTTTCTGATGATAATGATACAACTTTTTCTTGTGAGTGTTTCAACCTGCATGAGAAGTTCCTTGTTTATATTCCTCTTTTATTCTCTTTTATTTGTCTTTTTCCTAATTACTACGTGTCATTTTTATTGCTGTTCTTCTTATTATTTTCTTCCCGGTGATCATCTCGTTATCTTCACTTTGTATGAGGAGACTTGGGGGGGGGGTCTCCAGGGATGTTTATATACCGCTGAAGAAAGGACACGACACACACTGACGCCAGAGAGCCATACATCAAGGAAAGTTATCACATAATGATATATGTTGCTTTAATTAATGAGTTAATGTTGTATTTTATACCGTAGGAAAGCAAGAGCGACAACCACCAGACTGTGTAATTTGTCAGATTTATTGTTTGTTTTAACTCACAATTACCACAAAACACAATAACATTTGACGGTAATTTCACAGTCCCTCTACACATTATGTTGACATTAGCTTAATTACCCCAATTGAAGGTAATATAAATGATACATGAGTTTGTATTGTCATAAGTCATCACTAATGGTACGTTAATTATCATGTATATTTGCTTAACCATTGTCCAGGACTCCTCGATTCCTAGTGAGAGAAGTGATCAGTTTCCATCAGCAACAATGTCCATTTAACATCTTTGAAGCTTACCATTTAAATTTAATTAACCCTTCGGTAATTTTCACCCAGATGCTTATTGAATCAAGTTACGATTATCGTGTGGAATTTAATTAACTTTTCCGTCATTTTCTTCTCGACTTTTACTGGATCAAGTTATTCGCGTCATATATTTTCCAGATAATTAAAAAAAAATCTAACCTCCCTCACCAGACACCGGCCAACCTAAATGATATCAACAACTTACCTTTTATCACGTAAGACAATTAACCTTCATAAAAGCATTAATAATTTGTCTTTAATAATGGCTTGTTTTTATTTTACCAAGATCATAAAGAGGAAACAATATCCAGCAATGGGTTGAAGGAGCTAATTATAATAACAGGCGAGGGAGGACTAGTTGCCCCGGGGTCTAACGCACGAGAGCTGGTGTATTGGTCCTCTGGGAGGCGTAAAGGAGAGGCCACGACTCTCACAGGTAAACTTAAAGGCAAAGAGATCAAAAACATGAAAGGCTATAAGAAATAATAGTAAATCAGTGCAGGTGTGAGAAGGTGGTACACTATTACTGTTATTTATGGTGGTATTGTAGTGTTTACTTATGGTGGTATTTACTTGTGGTGGTATTGTAGTGTTTACTTATGGTGGTATTGTAGTGTTTATGGTGGTATTGTAGTGTTTACTTATGGTGGTATTGTAGTGTTTACTTATGGTGGTATTGTAGTGTTTACTTATGGTGGTATTGTAGTGTTTACTTATGGTGGTATTGTAGTGTTTACTTATGGGTATTGTAGTTGGTATTGTGTGTTTACTTATGGTAGTATTGTAGTGTTTACTTGTGGTGGTATTGTAGTGTTTACTTATGGTGGTATTGTAGTGTTTACTTGTGGTGGTATTGTATTGTTTACTTATGGTGGTATTGTAGTGTTTACTTATGGTGGTATTGTAGTGTTTACTTATGGTGGTATTGTAGTGTTTACTTATGGTGGTATTGTAGTACTTATGGTGGTATTGTAGTGTTTACTTATGGTAGTATTGTAGTGTTTACTTGCTTGTGGTGGTATTGTAGTGTTTACTTATGGTGGTATTGTAGTGTTTACTTATGGTGGTATTGTAGTGTTTACTTATGGTGGTATTGTAGTGTTTACTTGTGGTGGTATTGTATTGTTTACTTATGGTGGTATTGTATTGTTTACTTGTGGTGGTATTGTAGTGTTTACTTATGGTGGTATTGTAGTGTTTACTTATGGTGGTATTGTATTGTTTACTTATGGTGGTATTGTATTGTTTACTTATGGTGGTATTGTATTGTTTACTTATGGTGGTATTGTAGTGTTTACTTGTGGTGGTATTGTAGTGTTTATAAAGTGTTATTTGCTTTAGTTTGTTCGAGCTGTGTATCCGGCTGGTCAGATTAGATAGAACCTAACCTAACCTAACACACTGTGTAATATAATGTTAACTGTAGCATTTAGAATTAACACAGGTAGCCAAATTTTTATCACTGCGGACGATACAATGCACTTAAAAAAAATCCTCTTTCGCGAAAAAAATCCACCCGAGCAGAAAAGGCGAGGATTAGGTTGATTAATCCCGGCCAGAAATAGAAAAAAATCCCTGTAATTTTTTTGTGTTGTCGGGAGGATTAGCGACTAATTCCAAGTAAATCTCCGATATTTCCCTTTTTCTCGGTAATTCCTGTAATGTGTTAAATTTTTCACACAAATTTAGATAAACCACACACACCACCACCGCCACCACCACCACTACTACCACTCAACACCACCACTACACAACACCTGCCACACTTTCATTACAACAGTATCCCGGTGTTAGTCATAAAGGCACGCCAGCACAGTGATATTTTCGGAAAAAAATGTGTTGTTTAATGTTGATATTTAAGATGCAAGAACCATAACCATATGACTGGTGTTCTTATATAATGAAAATGTGCAGCTGACACCACCAAAATGAGTTTACTTTATTATTATTAACTAATCTCCAAATAGAGTTTAACAATGTTCATATTATTATTTTTTTTACATCTAATACAGTTAACATTTATTATAACGGGTATGGTATAATACTGCTACTAATGATAATTATAATAACAATAATGATAATAATAATAATGATAATGGTAATGACAATAATAGTAACTACAACAACAACAATAATAATCATAATAATAATAATAATAACGATGATGATGACACACACACACCTTGACGTAGCTCTTCACTTATATCAATAAGTTCATCTGTACATTGTCCTCGTAGTCTCCAGTCTTAATCTATACCTTTATGACGTGGGTTATGGTCGTGGGTTGTGGGTCGTATTATGGTCGTGGGTCGTAAAAGTTGATAGGTCATTTACTGTTATTACCAAACACCTCTCTCTCTCTCTCTCCAGAAATATGAGAAGAACCATCGAACTGCAGACAAATTCCCTTGAGCTTTACCTAATCTTATTCTTTTTCTCTCCTTCCTTTCTCTCTTTCTCTCTCTTTCCAGATATCCAAATTTGCTTTTGGTTAGTCGTGAATTATATTGGTAAGAAAAACCATCACTTTGTAAGATTATGCTGTGAGCTTTACATAAGTTATCGGGGGAATCTGGGACACATCGGAGGTACTGAAGAATTATGGTTAACTCGCTTGATATTGCTTTTGAGAGAGAGAGAGAGAGAGAGAGAGAGCTACCTCCTCCACCACGCCACCACCACCACAATGCTGACCATCCTAGCTACCACACCACCATAACGTTGACCATTCTAGGTACCACACCACCCCATAACACTGACCATCCTAGCTTCCACACCACCACAGCGCTGGTCCCTCACACTTGAACTTAACTCACGGTAGTTTCTCCTCCTTTCAAGGGCATCACTGAGAAAAATCTAAGCCATCTGAGAGTGTTGAAGATACACCTCACCACCAAGGAGAAACACTTTATGTAACATAGTGTCCAATTCTCTATAATACGGACTGCTTTGTTTACGTGTGGCCGAGAAATAGTGCAGCGGGAGTGTGTTTAAAGATTCTCAGTTTACTGTTTATGAGTTTACTGAAATGTGAGACGAAAAAAGAATTATCTAAGAGCATCTTATAGTTGTTTGTAGATATACACATTTTTACTTATATATATATATATATATATATATATATATATATATATATATATATATATATATATATATATATATATATATATATATATATATATATATATATATATATATATATATATATATGTGTGTGTGTGTGTGTGTGTGTGTGTGTGTGGCTAAAATAAAATTATAGGAAGATTGGATTAGTTATATAAATACTTGGAGTTGAATTATCACAAAAGAAGATCAATTTATCGTCAATATACTTTGAGCTTTACTATTGTAAAAGATCAAATATATTGCCTTTATATAAATACTTTAAGTTTACTAATATATGTAACTAAACGTAAATCATCCTAAAGGAAACTGAAATTGATAGTGTATATATTTATCCTCAAATGTCTACAATAACTGTAGTTGTGTTGCAGTAAAAGGAGAACGTTTATTGTTGTTCAGGAGAGGCTATGAGGGTCAAAAGTCACTGCAACCGTTTAATTTTTTTAACACAACAAACACGGGAGCCTTAGTGCCTGGCTATATACTACTGTTATACTAGAGAGAGAGAGAGAGAGAGAGAGAGAGAGGCAACATTTCCACCAAGACTCACATAAGAAACAGAAGGTTCAGTTTACAATCGAATTTCCAATAACAATCACAGTTAACGTTTTCTCAACCCGATATTAAGCAGTTGTCATACCGAGTTATATACATATTTTGTTTCTGTATGATGATGATGCCTGGTGTATGTGTGTGTGGGGGGGGGGAGACAGCTCTAATTAAAAACAATATATTTTAAGTACACTCTTTTTCCGTATTTAGATTAAAAAAAAGCGACAACTTATGGATTGGAAATGTTTGAACATTATACTTATTAGTATATAATAATTGGTGGGAAAGGTCAAGTATGATTCGTTTATAAACACCGACGTCAACACTCTAGCCTCAGGGTATCACCAGGTCAGTAGCACTAATTCTCACGGGTGAAAAATATAAAAAACAAAAGCTATAATTATATTCCTTTTCTGCAGGTT
>NW_024742590.1:0-24911 GCF_018991925.1 Homarus americanus
TTAGACACTGGGTTGTGCCAGACTTGTGGAAACAGGCAAATGTAGTACCCATATTCAAAAAGGAGACAGGCATCAGCGTCAAATTACTGGCCGATCGGTTTGACATCAGTAGTGGGGAAATTTCTTGAATCAGTTATAGGAGATAGCATCCGATCACATCTGAAAAAGCAAATTAATCTACGACTCTCAACATGGGTTTACAAAGGGAAAATCTTGTCTAACAAATCTGCTAACTTTTTTTAAGAAAAGTCTTCGGTGGTAGATAATGACGAAAAATTACGATGTTATTTACTTACACTTTAGCAAAGCATTGACAGAAGTACCGCATCAAGGAGCTTCTGAAAAAAAATTAAAGGCTCTCTGTGGTATCGAGGGAAAAGTTTTTAAATTGGATAAAATCATGTCTCTCGATAGAACGCAGAGATCAGCGTAGATGGTGTTAATTCTGGAGTGGGGCCCTGTAACCAGTGGGTTCCCCAGAGGTCAGTGATACTAGGCCCCACTCTTGTTCATAATCTACATAAACGATCTAGATACTGGGATCAGCAGTGACGCATAAGCAAGTTTGCGGATGACACCAAAATAGGGCAACCCAGATTAATTCAGGGCAGAATGCAAAATGCATTACAGGAGGATCTAAATAAACTGCAGGGTGGTCTGAAAATGGCAAATGAAATTCAACGCACCAGCAAGTGCAGCGTACTTAATATTGGAAGAACAAATATATAATGTATACAGCCTTAACATCAACCTAGAGAAGTCGGCTTGTGAAAGAGACCTAGGGGGTACTTGTAAGCCGGACCTACGGCCTGAAAACCAGTGCGTTAATGTTCGAGAAATAAGGCAAACAGAGTATTGGGTTTTTATATCTAGAAGTGTAAGTAACAAGAGTGCAGGGTCTTATTGCAACTATACTTGCGCTAGTCAGGCCGCACCTCATTATGCGGTTCAGTTCTGGTGCCCCTATTATAGAATGGATATAAATTCACTAGAGTCAGTTGCAGCGAAGAATGACAAAAATGATTCCGAGACTTAAAACCTTCCATATCAGGATAGGTTAAAAAGAAACTTAACTTGTTCCTAGAAAGACCGCGAAAGAGTGCGGGAGATATGATAGAAATGATGACTGAAATTAAGGTGAAAGGAATCAATAAAGGGGATATAGATAAAGTTCTTATAATATCCGAGCAGGATGAACTCAAAGACAACAGTTTCCAAGTTGGATAAAGATTGGGTTTAGGAGGAGATAGGAAGAAACTGGTTCACAAATAGAGATTGGTGGACAGAGTGGAACGATCTAGATACTGGGATCAGCAGACATAAGCAAGTTTGCGGATGACACCAAAATAGGGCGGCAGATTAATTCAGGGCAGGATGCAAATGCATTACAGGAGGATCTAAATAAACTGCAGGGTGGTCTGAAAATGGCAAATGAAATTCAACACCAGCAAGTGCAGCGTACTTATTATTGGAAGAACAAATACTTATAATGTATACAGCCTTAACAACATCAACCTAGAGAAGTCGACTTGTGAAAGAGACCTAGGGGTACTTTAAGCCGGACCTACGGCCTAGAAAAACAGTGCGTTAATGTTCGAAATAAGGCAAACAGAGTATTGGTTTTATATCTAGAAGTGTAAGTAACAAGAGTGCAGAGGTCTTATTGCAACTATACCTGGGCTAGTCAGGCCGCACTGATTATGCGGTTCAGTTCTGGTGCCCCTATTATAGAATGATATAAATTACTAGAGTCGGTGCAGCGAAGAATGACAAAATGATTCCGGAGACTTAGAAACCTTCCATATCAGGATAGGTTAAAGAAACTTAACTTGCTATCTCTAGAAAGACGAAGAGTGGGGAGATATGATAGAAGTATTTAAGTGGGTGAAAGGAATCAATAAGGGATATAGATAAAGTTCTTATAATATCCGAGCAGGATAGACTCGAGCAACAGTTTAAGTTGATAAGTTAGGGTTTAGGAGGGAGATAGGAAGAAACTGGTTCACAAATAGGGTGGTGGACAGAGTGGAACAAGCTTAGCAACTTTGTAGAAGGTGAACTCTGGAAAGTTTTGAAAAGGAGGCTAGATAGATTCATGGATGATAGAGAGTGGTAGTAACTCTCGACAGGAGCTGCCATGCACAGGCCAACCGGCCTATTGCAGACTCCTTTATTTTCTTATGTTCTTAGTTAACTAGTTTCTGACACAAGATTTTTTTTCCCAAGATCGTTATTCTAACATGCCCTGTTTGTTCATGTTAGGATATAATCATCTCTCATTCCTTGGGAAAAAGGCTTAGAAGTTAATCATTTTGTGTTCAAAAAAGACTTCTGGTTGAAGCTAGTTTTGATTAGGAATTAAAATCAATAAACCTTATTGATGGTCAGTTCAAATCTGATAATATGTTCCATAAATTTATTTGTCAGTGGCCCAAGGTTAAAAGCTTTGTTCTTTGATCTAGATGTATGATAGTTATTTAGTGGGTCCCTTTATTTTGACCTGACCTGACTGGTAACGTCACGCCCTTCTCTTAAGCTCCTCTACGTGTGTGTGGTGTGGGGATTAGTGGATGACATCATTATGACCTGACCTCATGTTTTATATGCCCAGTATATTTAAGCCTCTCTCTGTCCAAAAAAAAAAAATGTGACTACCCTCCCAGTTACACAAGACCTGGCGGGCTCACTAACTCCAACAATAACAAAATAATAATAATAAGCAGCATTATATAATAAACCAATATTAATACAAAGGTCTGACGACCCAAGGAGCAGAACAAAGACAAAACACCAATAAGAAAGATGAAGCGATCTGGTGAGCCCAAGATTCTTTCTACTCCTACTGTATTTCAGTTTCACCACTTTTTTCTTCAATTCCTAAAAATCTTTCTTTTCACCTCTTAACTAATGAATTCTGTATCGTATCGTAATCCAGTTGCCTCTGAAGATGTTCTTGAATAAAGACGAAAGCTGCTTCCGTTGTTTCCATTTTCCCGTGTGATTTTATCAAGATTTATCTTATCCACGTTTCATTGTGGGATTTACATGAAATATATATATATATATATATATATATATATATATATATATATATATATATATATATATATATATATATATATATATGTGTGTGAATAAATATATATATATATATATATATATATATATATATATATATATATATACATATATATATATATATATATATATATATATATATATATACATCTATATATGTGATTTCTCACACCAGGTGGTACAGACTGTACTCACCTGAAGATGAATTCATATGAAAGCGCTTGGGAACCTCTGTTTTTCTTTCTTGTGGTTATCAGCATATATATATATATATATATATATATATATATATATATATATATATATATATATATATATATATATATATATATATATATATTAACATATGAAAGAAGAAAACACGAAGTTTTCTTTCCTTGTGGTTATCAAATATTACCCAGATCACGCACCTATTATATATATATATATATATATATATATATATATATATATATATATGTATATATATATATATATATATATATATATATATATATATATATATATATATATATATATATATATATATATAAATAATAAATAAAAATAAATTAATAAATAGAAAATAAAAATAATGAATAATAAAATAAATAAATATTGAAGTGATAACCGTGGTAACATTATGAGATGTACTTATTACCATCATGCTATTGTACTATTCCAGATGATACTAAATGTTACATAATACTTCCTTGCGATAAATGTATGGTATATATATCAGATGCCTCAAAGAGAGCTCAGGTTCTCAACTGGCTCAGCCATGTTAATATTGTTATTATTATCCAATCTGTATCTGTATTTTTCTGGGTTAAATAAAATGTTTCAATTCAATTCACATTCCTTTGGGTCGATTCTCCTTTACTTGTACAACAGTTCTTCAACTCCTACAATATTTGGTTGATGTTCCTTCAGTGGTGTTTCAAACTCCTCTCTCTTATCAAGGAACGTGTCAGTATTAGTGTACATGACATTCAAGACAGAATTTGTTCTCGGTAACGTCTCTGCTCTTAGTAGTAACTCCGCCTGCCCTCATTCTCAGAAGCTGCATCATTTGCGAAGTACACTGTATTTTGCAGGGTGTGGTTAGAAATGTCATTGCTTACAAGGCGCTCGCCTGCTGTCTCACGACCTTGTGTCGGCACACTTGCTTCCACCACTCTCCCTGAATACAACCCAGGTACACCCGTCCCCACTGCTCCTCGACTTCTCCCTTCTCTGCTTCAGGAACTTCCTGTGCTGTTCCCTCTGCATTACCGTGCGATCTGGGTGAATGAATGCACTCCGAAATTCCTCGCCCCTCGTTAAGTTTTTTGCCTGCCAAATAACCTCCCATTTCTCCTCCTCACTCACTAGTGTGATCCTGAGGGGGCGAGGTTTGTCCCCCTGCTTTTGTCCCAGCCTCCTCACATCCCGAGGGATTGATGGCATCTTCAGAACCTTTGCACAAATATTCAAAACTACATCATATCGTGTGTTATCTTACTCTCAGTTCCCTCCGCCTGGCTCTCAGGGACTCCAAAAACTATTACATTGTTCCTGCGCTGGAAACGTTCCCGTTGTTCCTCCTCTCCCCTAACAGTAGGTCCATTAATTTTAATTTCCTCGACACACTTCTTCAGAATCCCTAGCTGCTGTAGAACCTGTTCTGATCCTGCATTACTCTCCGCCCCCTGCCGTGGCCCTGCTAATACCTCAGCATAACTCCTCTTAGCAACCACCTCCATTCTGTCGGCTACTTCCTCAGTCTTAGCAAGGATCTCTTTCTCAACTTGTTCTAGTTTGGAAACCAGTAAGCCTCCAACTTCATCTATTTTCGTCCCAAGGGAACTCGTTCACCTATGGCTTGCAATCGCCTCATTCACCTTGACTACACAGTCAGGGCAATACCAGCAACAGCCTCCATGGTTTACGGCAGTTTGCATCATCCTAAACGTTGCATTATTCAGGCCGTTATCCTCCATATCCGACGTCCCCCTGCAGTAATCACATATCATACTCATGGTTGTTGTTGATGTTGTGGGGGGGGGGGTGCAGACTGTGTATAGATATACACCTATTTAAAAATAAAGAGAGGAAAAAACAGTACTTAGCTGCCCTCTGCTGGTTTTAACCTCCCCTGTTGCCTTTAGAGTTTCTTCTGTTTTTATTCTCCTTTTTTTCAGTTCACTTCGGCGTTTGTCGGTATTTATGTGCTATCTCTATGTACACTGCATTTTGCTATGAATAACGGATTTTATACACCCACTCAGTCCTTAAGAAACACAGAAAAATAAAATAAACTTTCTTAGGGCGGTAATAGAATGCCTTTAAGGATAGCCAAGAGTGAAGTGCTTCCCCATCTGGGGTACTGGACCCCGAGATATGCTAGGGACTGTCAGTTGGTTGAAAATGTTCAAAGGAGGGCCACCAGACTTTTGCCTGCACTTCGGCACCTCAACTACCCTGAGAGATTGGAGCGCCTGAACTTGCCTAGCTTATACTACAGACGGGCAAGGGTTGACCTAGTTGAAGTGTATATGCATCTCAGGGGGCATTACTCAGTCGAGTGTCTTTACTTGGAGCTGGCGGACGCTCGCCCCACAAGGGGTCACAGCTCAAGATTGAAGAAGCCGCAAGTCCAGAAAACTGTGAGGGCAAACTTTTTCGGAGTGAGGGTTGCAAACCTTTGGAACAATCTACCAGAGAGTGTTGTGACGGCACCGAGTGTGAGCTCTTTCAAGACAAGACTTAACCAACGCTGGAGCGGGTTCAAGTACATTCAGGAGCCGGTGCATGCCCAGTATTTGCCAACAGTGCGTGACAGAGACGTGACCGATCGCCCGGGCGGTTAGCGAGCCTATCTTTTGGTGAAGAGGAAAAGTAATCAGAGATGTGACCGATTGCCCAAGCGGCTAATGAGCCGATCAGTAGCGAAGAGGATAAAAGTTGTTGAGTTTATTTATTTTATATTTTAACTAGTATTTCCTTATAATTTCTTTTCCCTTTTCTCATCGACGACTATACCTCTTTGTGCTATCACTGTGTACACTGTATCTCCCTGTGAATGGTGTATTGTAGGCACAGTTCCAGTCCATGAGAACGCACACAAACAAAATGAAATTGAAAGTCTCTGTGGCACCTATAAGACGACTTCATTTCAGCTGGCAGTGGTGCCTTTCCAGCCTGCTTGCCAATTTGTATTCACTCTAAGTTATTTACAACCTCTTCCGCGGTCACTGATGACACTATCAACTGACTTAAATAAAGGCACAGTACTACACTCGCTGGTTGGCCCTTATCACAGCCGTGACCACAACTCCGTAAAAAAATAACAAAATAAAAGCTTTGTCATATGGCAACGATATTGTGGTTGTAGGCTTCCAGGCCTGGGCTGCACCTCCAACTCGGTGGTGAGTTTTCAAAAATACAATCGCGTCTAACATTAAAAATCGTACATCGATTTACACTTTCACGTAACTAAGACGATCTTGATGATCATAGGTAATCACTGTCCAATATCTGCCGCTCAACAACAAGGCCCGAGTGCCGAACACGCTTTGTTACAGAGACGCAACACGACACGACCCGCGCCTAACTCCCCTTACCCTTACCAGACAGGAGGAGGCGAGCGCCGTGTAAACAATGACATTTCTAACCACACCCTGCAAAATACAATGTACTTAGCAAATGCTGCAGCTTCTGAGCATTGGGGGGCTAGGGCGGGGTTACTACTAAGAGCAGAGACAGTACCGAGAACAAATTATGGCTTGAATGCCATGTACACTAATACTGACATGTTCCTTGATAAGAGAGAGGAGTTTAAAACACCCATGAAGGTACACCAACCAGATATTGTAGGAGTAGTAGAACTGTTGTACAAGAACAGGAGAATCGACCCAGGGAAATGTGAGTTCAGTATTGCTGGATATGACTCATTTACGAACCTTTCTCAAGAAACTTGCAAGAAGGGTGTGCTTATCTATGCTAGGTAAGACCTTAGAGCCAGCCAGGCGAGGGTACATGGAGAGGATGTTTTTGAAGAGTCCATGTGGTGTAAAATTAAATTAAAGGGAGGGGACTTACTTATCGTCGCTTGTATCTACAGATCCCCAACCTGTGGCCCACTAAATCAAGGGAACTTAAGAGCCTTAATAGACAATGCAGCAATGCTAAACCCTAGCCACCTCCTTAACATGGGGGACTTTAACTATGGCGACATCGACTGGAGAAACGAGTTCACCCCAAATGACTTGAATAACCCGGCTACTCTTTTTGTAGAAACTCTTGGAGATAATTTTCTGTTCTAACATGTTAGAGACCCGACACATTACAGAGGGGAGCAAACACCCAAGCCACTAGAACTCATCATAACAAACGAAGAGGGTATGGTGGCCAAACTGGAATACCTTGCGCCAGTTGGCACCAGTCACCACAGAGTGTTGTCATTCAGATTTAACTATTACCTAGTTCAAGATAGGGCCAGGCCAAGGTGCAAATATTACAAGGGAAATTACAACGGGATGAGGGAAGAAATGAGGGGTATCAACTGGCCTGACTCATTAAGGCACAAGAACGCAGACACTACGCTGAATATTATAACTAGTAAAGCGACCGATTTGATCGCTAAATATATACCCAAGATGAAACCCAGTGCCTCTAGGAGTACGATGGGAACCCTACACATAAACCATGCGGCGGTTGACAAAGTTAAGAAGAAAATCCATAAATTCAAGACGTGGGATGGGTCAAACTATGAGCTGGACAGGTGGATGTATGTAAGAGCCAAAAACCCAGCAAAGATAGAGTGTAGAAGGACTGAAAAGGATTTCCAAAAGCAAGCGAGGTCAAGTCAAACCCAAAGGCGTTTTACCGCTATGCAAAGTTGAAATTAAAACCGCGAGTACGAGTATCAGACCTGAGGCTTGAAGATGGTAGTTACGCAGATTCTGATCAGGATAAAGCTGAGGAATTGAACAACTTCTTTTCCTCGGTGTTCACAAGAGAGGATGCCATTAACCTTCCTGCGTTTGAGGACAGACAGATTGACACAGCACTGACCCACATAAGAGTCCCGGCCCTGACATGGTGCATCCTAGAATGCTAAGAGAGTTGTGCAACGAGCTTGCCAAGCCCCTGAAGATCCTGTTTTGTAAATACCTGGATGAACAAAAGTTCCCCAGTGAATGGAAAGTGGCTTATGTGAGTCCTATCTTCAAGAAGAGCGATCGTTACTCCACGAACAACTATAGACCGGTGAGCCTGACCAGCATAATATGTAAAGTGCTTGAGAGTATTATCAGAGATGCCACAATGCAACATCTACTACGAAACAACCTTGTAAAGGATTGCCAACACTGTTTTATGCCGAGGCGCTCCTGCTTAACACAATTGCTCAGGGTATTGGATATTTGGACCCATATTTTGGAACGGGGTGGTAATATCTACAATATTTACCTCGATTTTGCCATGGCTTTCAACAGTGTACCCCACGAAAGGCTGAAAATCAAACTGGAAGCGTACGGAATTCGGGGAAATGTCCTAGCGTGGATAGAAGACTTTCTACATAACCGCAAGCAGTGTTTGGTGATTAATGGCACGAAATCATCATCCGTACCTATGACAAGTAGGGAACCACAGCGCAGTGTATTGGGCCCGCTGTTGTTTGTTTGTTTGTTTCATAAATGACATGCCTGACCCTTGTACACTCCTCCATACAAATGTTTGCCGATGACGCCAAGTTATTTCGGGAAATCAAGAACCAAGCTTACTGTGAAGAACTGCAGAAGGACCTCTGTGGGCTCCAAGAATGGTCGAAGAAATGGCTGCTGAGATTCAATATCACGAAGTGTAAGAGGATGCACTTGGGGTGTACCAACGGTAAGGAGGCGTATCATATGTCCCAACGGGATGAAGAAACTGCACTATTTGAGACTGAATGTGAGAAGGACCTAGGTGTGTGTGATGACAATGAGCTGAAGTTCTCGAGTCATTGCGAGAAGAAGGAAAATCAGGCAAATAAATTATTGTGTCTTATAAGAAGATTGTTCAGATATCTAGACGGTCCATCCCTCGTAACGATCTTCAAGAGTGAAGTGCTTCCCCATCTGCAGTACTGTCACCTCGTCTGGTCCCCGAGATATGCTAGGGAATATCAGTTGGTTGAAAATGTTCAAAGGAGGGCCACCAGACTCGTGCCTGCCCTTCGGTACCTCAGCTACCCTGAGAGATTAGAGCGCCTGAACTTGCCTAGCTTATGCTATAGACGGGTAAGGGGTGACCTAATAGAGGTGTATAAGCATCTCAAGGGGCACTACTCATTCAAGTGTCCTTACTTGGAGCTGACGGACGCTCGCCCCACAAGGGGTCACAGCTCAAGATTGAAGAAGCCGCAAGTCCAGAAAACAGTGAGGTCATACTTTTTCGGAGTGAGAGTTGTGAACTCTTGGAACAATCTACCAGAAAGTGTTGTGGTGGCACCGAGTGTGAGCTCTTTCAGGACAAGACTTGACCAACACTGGAGCGGTTTCAGGTACGTTCAGGAGCCGGTGCATGCCCTATACTTGCCAACAGTGCGTAACAGAGACGTGACCGATCGCCCAAGCGGCTAACGAGCCGATGTTTTAGTGAAGAGGATAAAAGAAAAGGAAAAGTAATCATAGACGTGACCGATCGCCCAAGCGGCTAACGAGCTGATCAATGGTGATGAGGAAAAACAAAACAAAAGACAAGCCAAGTAAATAATGTGTATTTACTCGAAACAAGGCTATTAAAGTACTTGGGTTCATACAAAGGAGTGTTAGTTACAAGACTAGCGAGGTCATCCTAAAACTATATCTTGCGCTTGTGAGACCTCACTTGGATTACGCAGTTCAATTCTGGTCACCGTATTACAGAATAGATATAGAATCCTTGGAAAGAATTCAGAGGAGAATGACAAGACTAATCCCGGGCATTAGGATACTTGAGTACAGAGACAGGTTAAAGCATCTTTATCTGCACTCCCTCGAGAGACGTAGAGGGAGGGGCGATATGATAGAGGTGTATAAATGGAAGTCAGGGCTGAACAAATGGGACATTACAAAGGTATCCAAACCAGGAGCGAACTCGTAACAATGGTTTTAAACTAGACAAATTTAGATTTAGTTGCGAAACAGGTAAACATTGGTTTGGAAATAGAGTAGTGGACGAGTGGAATAAGTTACCAAATATCATCATTAACTCGAATACGCTAGATAGCTTCAAACATATGTTGCATGGATATATGAGCAATAGGGATTGGGTGTAAATGGGACTGCCCAGTATGGGCTAATTTGCCCGCTGCAGTTTCCTCCATTCTTATGTTCTTATATTCTTACTAGAGAAACGTTACGACAACAAGCACACTTACATCCGTCAGCTAATAAAGAAAGCCCTGCGGAGTCCAACTATGAGACTGAGTGACGCGAAAGGCCTCCAATTCAGACGAACTGGGGAATTGCGTTAGGAACTTGAAGGTTCTGGGGGACAGCTACATCAGATTGACACGTATGAATCAATACATACCTTAGCCGAGAGATTCAAGGGAAAGATAAGTCCTATGTGGATAAGGTGCATAAATACAAAAGGAAGCAAGAGAAACCTCCTGGGGTCGAATGGATGTTGGAATCAGCAATGGATATGGTCGATAAGGCGCAGGAGGCCCCAAGGGGACAAGGACCGGTGGAACCAAGCAGAATATATGCAGACTCACCGTCACGTCAATCCTCGTTGAGGAAGAAACTTTTGGGCCTGGTGACATCAGGAGTAAAGACAACAAGAGAAATGGACGGTGAACGCTGCTCGTTATGCCACGGAGATCACCTTCTTCAGATGTGCCGGACATTCCTCAGCATGTCCACAGGAAAACGAACTTCACTCGTAAGGGAAGAGCGTAGCTGCTTCTCCTGCCTGGGTCGTCATCACCGGATGACGGGTGCAGCCAGAAGATGGCATGTGGTATAGATGGATGCTCTAGATTACACTCGAGGCTTCTGCATTTCACGGGAGTTCTGACGAGCGGTGACAAGGCGCAACGGGGCGAAATTGAAAGAGGGGAGCACAAGGCTTGTTTCCATGGGGTGAAGTGAGCGCCTACCAAATGGACATATCACCTGACCACAAACGACCTAGAATGAGTCAACTTATGGCCATTATGCCGCCACCGGAACCGACGACCAAAGGAGTTAATTCATGGAAGACCGAAGCTGGTACAAGCACTATGGGGAAAGGGACTGGGAGTAGACAGAACATGCTGGTGACCACGAACAGAGGAAATCCGCATAGATGGGTCAAGGAAACCATAACCGACAACGTAAGCGATGATCAGAGTGAAGAATCCAACGATTGCGAGTTGTGACTACAAAGGTCCAGCTGAGTCGCACTTTCAATAGTGAAAGTCAAGGTGGAGGAGAAGAACCAATAGGTAAGGATCAGAGGTCACCAAAGCTCTCTTGGATTCAGACACAGAGCGCACCCAACCTTAACAGTGAGCTGGCGTGCTGCGCGTGGCTCCTAGCTCATGTTCAAATTGTTAACCGTTACGACTGTCAGCCTTGTTTTTCACGTTGGGCTCGCTCTGGCTGCTTTATCTTGTAGTTTTACATGGATATTATTCTTGTACACTGCGCTTCTTCCCTATCCTATCCTTTCACCTAGAGTCCCTACTGTGGTAACGACGCGAACCCTGCGGGCAGAGCCACAAGGAGGCCCCTCAGAGGGCTGCTGAGTCGAAACAGTAAGGGTGGCAACATTTTCTGTTAGGGATTCGGCAGTGCTTGATAACCTGTCACTACTTGGTGTTATGGCTTGGCTAGGCCCCGTCAGGGGATTGTCTGTTCACCCTACCCCTACACCCCTCTTTACTCGCCCAGCAAGCGGAAAGAAGGAGCGACATCCATGGCTCTTGTCTCTCACCAACCCCTTACACGTTCTACGCGGCTGACCTGCCACCCCCAATCGTCGGCAGCAAGAACGTCATGTATGCTGACGATGTAACACAGATCGTTACCTGCCCAGGAAGGTCCACGGCAAGGATGGCGCGACTCACTGCTCGGGCAATAGAGGATATCTCGGAGTATGAAAATAAATAGAAAATAAAAACAAACAAGCCGAAATTCGAGGTAATACCCATAACCAAATTCAAGCCGGCGCAATTGATGATCGGCGACGAAGAGATTGAGTACTCTAAACAAGACATGTTGCTCGGCCTCATCATCTCTCGGACGGGCATCATTTCCCACGTGAAGGACAGACTAAAGAAAGCCAAAGTCGCTGCAGCCAAATTAAAACTTTTAAAATGATGCCTGAGAAGATACAAGTCCACCTGTACAAGGCGCTGGTGAGGCCTGTGTTGGAGTACCCATCTATACCACTCGTCACACTCGGGAAGACTTGACTACAACAACTACAGCGCTTCCAAAACAAGTGTTTGAGGTCAGCCAGTGGCCAAGCGCCACCCGACTAGGAGACAGTGGAAACCATCCACCTGAGAAATAGAACAGAGGCCCTCAACGTCAGGTTCCATCGCCTAGGGAAGAAGGTTTGGGACAAGCTCCTGGACGACCCTCACAGCCCAGGCCACCTACGCGGGGAAGACATCAACGGAAGGCGACCCCACACCTGGTGGCCACGGAGTCTGCCTGCATTACAACAACCCAACCCGCGACCCATATGTGTCTGCCACAGTGATCCGCCTTAGATTAAGACTTAGATGATATAAGTTCATATTTAACAAGTCATAATCTAGTGAGTCCATAACGTAATACAGTATAAGATTTTAATGAACATGTAATTGTAAAATCATACTAGTCATCGTCTACTAAAGTAAACATTGTGCAACCTCATCCTAAATCCTAGGTTAGCTTAGTTAGCCAACAAACTCTGTAATATGTAAAACAAGGGGTGTCGTCCCCCTCTGTTTAACTCAATAAACTTCTTTTCCAACCTTTCCCCCTGTATGTATATTATGTATTATGTATGTATATTATGTATGTGCTCCATTTATATTTATTCAGCCTAGCTAGCAGCGTGTGGCAATATTATTACCATATCCCACACGCTTAATTAATGTGCCTGGCGACGTATGGAAGCTGCTAATGTATCACTTGCCATACGTCGTCTATGGTAGTTGACCAGGAGCCTAGCTAGTGAGGAGTGCTGCCCACCTCTGTGTACATACTCTTATCCAGTAAACCGAACCTACAAAACTATACAGGTGTTTGTGTTCTCTCCTGTATATAGAACTTATTACCCAGAACATCTAACATGGCGCAGTGCGTAGTTTTACTGGATTATTACGAGTGATTAGTGCAAGTTTGTGGAAAGCCGGCTGATGGATCCCCGCCTTGGGTCAACCCCGCGTCATCCCTCGAAGAATTTCGCAACTTTGAGCAGTGTCAGTGACAGTGATTTTCTGTGAAGTGTTTAGTGCATTGTGTGTTTCGTGCCATTCATGTGTGACCTTGTTCGAACGGATTTCCAAGGTATACGGCATGTTCTGGGCATTTGTGGGGTGTAGAGCTCAGCGCACCCTCCTCTGACCGTTTACAGAGAGCGACTGAGCTACTCCTATCTCCACCCCCCTCCCTCACAGCGCCGCCTCCACCCCCCCTCACAGCTGGGGCGAGACGCTCTGCCTGCCTGGGACACACACATACATGTACTAACACTTGCTGACCGCGCGGTTTCTTATATATATTTTATATATATAACCTACTTATCTGTGTATTTAATTAAATTTTTTGTCTGAAATCTTGTTGATACGACGGGCTGACCGGTCAACACTGATTTAAGACACAGTACACAGATAAAGTAGTTATGTCTCATGCCTTACGTAGCCGTGGACCCAGCGCCTGGATGAGTCAAGCGGATGATAGTCCCCCAGAGATGGATGACCAGGCCGGCCCAGCTCCCACAACATCGCGCAGCCCTTCACCTCAACATTCAGCGTTATCTCCAGAGATAATTGCCTTAATGAAGTTTATGAGAGATGAGAGACGCGAGGATGAAGCTCACAGACGTTTGGCGGATGAGCACAGAAGGCAAGCAGAGGCAGAACGAGACCACCAACGGAGAATGGAAGACAGTGCACGGTTTGAAGCCTTGATATCTCGCCTCACTGTTAACCAAGCCCCTGGCTCTAACACTGCCTCGGTACTGAATGGTTCAGATACCTCATCCATGCTTCCTTCACGCCCCCCAGCCCCACCTAAAGCAGCAGCTCAAACACCGCCCATCTTGGAGCCTGATGTAAATTTCCAGACTTTTCGCGAATGGCGGCGGCGGTGGGCTGATTATGCTACAATGGTGGATCTCCAGAGTTTGTCACAGCCTAAACAACTCATCCAGCTGCGTATGTGCCTGTCCTTGGAAGTTCAGCGTGTCTTAGAACATACGTTGCAGGTACCCCCAACCTCTTCGCTGTCTGTAGAGGAGGTACTGGACGTTCTACAACGGCACATCAAAGGACAGCAGAATGAAGCTCTGCGCAGGAGGGAATTGTTTAGCTGCAGACAGATGGAGGGTGAGTCTTTTGACGCTTTTTATGTACGTCTTAAGAGAGCCTCGGAAGAGGTAGATATATGTTTAGGCCACCACCAGCAGTGCGAGGAGACCCAGTTGAAGCAGGTGATCCTGATGGGTGTTAAGGACGAGGAACTTGTCCAACGCCTCACCTCCCTCGACTCTTCCTCTTCTCTTCAGGATGTGTTGACGATATGTCGCTCCTATGAGGCTGCCAGGTGTGCCACCTCTGCCATCCGAGCTCCCCCTACAGCTGTACGCGCTGTGTCCCGGTACAAGAAGGACAAGAAGTCCGCTCCTACGCCTTCGCCCACCACGTCCACGCCCGGTTCATTTTGTAACAACTGTGGTAAGCAGCACGGAACACAGGTGTGTCCAGCTGCTCAGTCTACCTGCAACAGTTGTGACCGTATGGGCCACTGGTCGCTCACAGTGCGGTGCCCAGCTAAGTACGTACAGTGCAATGTGTGCGGTCGTCTGGGCCACTATGACAAGTGTTGCCCTACCCACGAACCCAAGGGACAGCGTCGGCGGAAGCTTCGGCGCCCTTCTACCAGTGAGGGCCGCCCACAGTCGCCAAATCAGAGGCACGACGACCCTGGACAAAGCCCGACCCATTTTAGGAGGGTGTACTCCTCGCATCCCAGGACCAAAGTCCCCCAGTACATCAGCGTCATCGTGACCTACGGCGGTGTGTCATCCCGTCTTCAGATGTTGCCCGACACCGGCGCTGATGCTACAGTCATCGGTCCCCAGCATTTGCGATGCTTGGGGCTCTCTCCAAGCGATCTAGGACCGCCTCCCGAGGACCTCTGCGTCACGGCAGACGGTTCACAGATGGCCCCAGCCCTGGGTTCACTCTATGCACATGTCACCTTTGGCAACAGGTCGTGTCAGGCCTGGATTGACGTGCATAATGGTGTCCCGACTCCCTTGCTGTCCTACAGACATTGTCAAGAGTTGGCCATCATCTCCCAGGACTTCCCAACACCGATTCTCGAGGTAAATTACGCCAACAGGGTGCATGAAGGGAGCAGCAACTACCCTGCTGCCGCCCTACCCCTACCTCTGGCCAGTGACACCTCTCCTTCGGTAGTTGTCCCTGCTGCATCACGTCCCCACGCCTTGGCTCGCCTTCACGACAGTCACCGTGGAGCTGAGGCCACCAAACGACGTGCACGACAGACTGTGTTCCGGCCTGGCATCGACCCCGACATCTCCAATGCTGTCCAGGTGTGTAAGCCCCGCCACGTATTACAACCCAGCCAGCAGCAGGTACCCTTCATGAGTGACGACAACCCCACCCGCCCCTTTGAGTCTGTGTCGGCCGACTTTTTCTGTGTGTCAGGAAAGTCCTTCCTGGTTATCGTCGACCGTCTCTCTGGTTGGCCGGTTGTCATCAAGGGCGGTAATGACACGACGTCTGCCGCCACCATCAGCAAGTTCCGCCACTACTTCCGTGACGTGGGCGTTCCTGTACGCCTGCGAACCGACGGAGGGCCTCAGTTCACAAGCCGGGACTTTGCTGCGTTCCTTGACCGATGGGGAGTCCGGCATGTGTTGTCATCGCCCCATTACCCGCAGTCCAACGGCCACGCTGAGGCTGCTGTCAAATCTTTGAAGCACCTCATCCTTAAGGTGGCCCCTTTTGGGAATATTGACTGCGAGGCCTTCGACCGGGGTCTTCTTGAACTCCGCAACACACCCAACTACACCGGACGCTCCCCTGCCCAGGTTTTGTATGGACGCCCCTTCGTTCTTGTGTCCCTGCTCACCCTCAATCCTTCTCCAAGGAGTGGCAGGCCAAGACAGAGGATTGTGATCGCCGAGCCGCCGAACGTGTTCAGGACGTCGTCGCCCGCTACAACGACCACGCCCGTTCTCTCCCCAGGTTGAGTGTCGGCACCCAAGTCCGTGTTCAGGACCCGACCTCCCTACGTTGGGACAAAGTAGGCGTAGTCATGGGTCTCGGGCAGGTCACGGGACTACCAGGTGCGGTTACCCAGTGGTCGTGTGTGGTGGAGGAACCGCCGTTTTCTCCGCCCCGTAACAATGCCTTCTGCTGACCCCGCCACCAGTGTTGAGTCCCATACCCTTCCCAGTGATGAAGTCCCTCGACGCTCAGAACGGATCCAGAAGAAAAGGTCCGCTCAAGACTTTGCTATGAGCGTATAGGGGGGAGGGAGGTGTATGTATATTATGTATGCTGGATTATGTATTATGTATGTATATTATGTATGTGCTCCATTTATATTTATTCAGCCTAGCTAGCAGCGTGTGGCAATATTATTACCATATCCCACACGCTTAATTAATGTGCCTGGCGACGTATGGAAGCTGCTAATGTATCACTTGCCATACGTCGTCTATGGTAGTTGACCAGGAGCCTAGCTAGTGAGGAGTGCTGCCCACCTCTGTGTACATACTCTTATCCAGTAAACCGAACCTACAAAACTATACAGGTGTTTGTGTTCTCTCCTGTATATAGAACTTATTACCCAGAACATCTAACACCCCCCACGACTATATGTCGTGACTTCTCTATCCCTCATGTCTGGCTGTGCCTTGAGCCCCAGCATTCCTTCCATCCTTTCCCCACCTTAACCTAAAAAAAAATAAAATAAAATAAAATAAAATTAGGCAGCAACCGATCATGCTGCTTCTCTCAGTAGATTCGCTGGGGAAGGCAACGATAATTACCCATCGACTGAGACAGCTGATGAAGAAGAGCGGATTCAGACTTACGAAATGGGTCTGTAATCACAATGAAGTCCTCAAGGCAATTCCACAGACAGAGAAAGCTGTGGGATTAAAGGAAGTAATTTTGAAAGACGACAGGTTCCCCACTGAACGAGTGCTGGGAATCCTGTGGGACCTGGAGAAAGACGAACCCGCGAGACGTACTTGATACCTAAGTGCCGCAAATTACTCGACCGCACAATACGGACGTGTGTGAATTGTCGGAGGAGTACCCATCAACGTCAAGCCGACCTGCCAAAAGATAAGTGCACCCAGGAGGCCGGCCGTTCACCTACACTGTGTACTGCACACTTCATTGTCATCCTGAAAATCTCTTTAATTCATTTTACGCTACATAACATTCAAATCCACCGGGTATATAATATTAAATGTATGTACTCATAGCATTAAGGAGAACTCAAGGTATCTATAAGATGGTTGGGAAAGTCCAATTGATATGGACTAGTGATTCTATTTACGTCTGTGAACGATTAGTGAACATAGCTACCGCAGGTATCAGATGATAATATAAACGAACACTGCAATGATCAGAGAATCTTGTGAATGTGTTCAACGATTACAACGTGTGAGGGGAGGATCCCTAAATATGATTGAAGTGAAGTGGATATACCCACACCATAAAAATACGATACTAGGTTTTGTTCGATGTGGCGTCCATTCCGCCCCGGGCTACAGTTTTGAGTTAATGATATCGCCCAATTAATTTTCCCAGGAACTGTCAAACCAGATCCTTACTTTAGTATGTAATTTAGGATTAAGATATAATTATAAGGCATAAGGTCACAATAAATAGGAAAGTGTTCATATGAGGACCCGAATAAAATCAAAGTGAAGATTAAAGATTGGAAACTGTAGGTCAAGTTCAGTGAGAGACGCGAGGCATCGCCCTTAGTGATGCTCGACTTCTCACCAAACAGTTACCACGCGTTCATATCGTCCGCCAGTACTACCAATGTGAGGAACGCACCATGTGGGGTGCGTCTCCTTACAGAGGTTATGCACCTCCACTATGAATCTGTGGATACCCTGCATATCACCACCCAGGATAGGAGAAAATCATTGTATGCTTCAGAAGTTTTGCGGTCTCTACGTGGAGCGACTTACTAACACCAACAATGGTCGAAGAAATGGCTGCTGAGATTCAATGTCACGAAATGTAAGAGGATGCACCTGGGGCGTACCAACGGTAAGGAGGCGTATCATATGTCCCAACGGGATGAAGAAACTGCACTGGTTGAGACTGAATGTGAGAAGGACCTAGGTGTGTATGTTGACAATGAGCTGAAGTTCTCGGGCCATTGCGAGAAGGTAAATCAGGCAAATAAATTATTGGGTCTTATAAGAAGGTCGTTCAGCTATCTAAACAGTCAGTCCCTCCTGTCGATCTTCAAGAGTGAAGTGCTTCCCCATCTGGAGTACTGTCACCCCGTCTGGTCCCCGAAATATGCTAGGGACTGTCAGTTTGTTGAAAATGTTCAAAGGAGGGCCACCAGACTAGTGCCTTCACTTCGGCACCTCAGCTACCCTGAGAGATTGGAGCGCCCGAATTGCCTAGCTTATACTACAGACGGGCAAGGGGTGACCTAGTTGAGGTGTATAAGCATCTCAGGGGGCACTACTCATTCGAGTGTCCTTCCTTGGAGCTGGCGGACGCTCTCCCCACAAGGGGTCAAAGCTCAAGATTGAAGAAGCCGCAAGTCCAGAAAACTGTGAGGGCAAACTTTTTCGGAGTGAGGGTTGTAAACTCTTGGAACAATCTACTAGAAAGTGGTGTGACAGCACCGAGTGTGAGCTCTTTCAAGACAAGACTTGACCAACACTGGAGCGGGTTCAGGTACATTCAGGAGCCGGTGCATGCCCAGTACTTGCCAACAGTGTTTGACAGAGACGTAACCGATTGCCCGGGCGGCTAGCGAGCTGATCTTTTGGTGAAGAGGATAAAAGAAAAGGAAAAGTAATCAGAGACGTGAATGATCGCCCAAGCGGCTAACGAGCCGATCACTGGTGAAGAGGATAAAAGTAAAAAGTAAAAGTAACCAGTACTGGTATGATTACCTGGGAAGTATCCCATCTGCTCATCAAGAGAAGTGTAATGAAAATAAATTTTACTTTTATCCTCTTCGCCACTGATCGGCTTGTTAGCCGCTTGGGCGATCGGTCACGTCTCTTTTCATTTATATTCTTCACCAAAAGATCGGCTCGCTAGCCACCCGGGCGATCGGTCACGTCTCTGTCACGCACTGTTGGCAAATACTGCCAGCTGCCTGCTCTGGTAGATTGTTCAGAAGTTCAGGGAGAGGCACCAGTCTGGTGGCCGCCTCCTTTGGTTTGACGGTCAGGACCAGATAGTCTGAGACGCACCCAAATGCAGACGACAGCTGGCATAGGGCTGAGAACTCATGAAACCTACAGAGGTCCTTCTGCAGTTCTTCACAGTCTGCTTGGTTCTTAATTTCCCGAAATAACTTGGCGTCATCGGCAAACATTTGTATGGAGGAGTGTACAACGTCAGGCATGTCATTTATGAAACAAACAAACAACAGCGGGCCCATACACTGCCCTGTGGTACCCCACTTGTGACAGGTGCAGATGACGATTTCGTGCCATTAATCACCACACACTGCTTGCGGTCATGTAGAAAGTCTTCTATCCACGCTAGGACATTTCCCCGAATTCCGTACCCTTCCAGTTTGATTTTCAGCCTTTCGTGGGGTACACTGTCGAAAGCCTTGGCAAAATCTAGGTAAATATTGTCGATATTACCACCCCGTTCCAGAATATTGGTCCAAATATCCAATACCTTGAGCAATTGTGTTAAGCAAGAGCGCCCCGGCATAAAACTGTGTTGGCAATCTTTTACAAGGTTGTTTCGTAGTAGATGTTCCATCGCGGCATCTCTGATAATACTCTCAAGTACTTTACATATTATGCTGGTCAATAGTTGTTCTTCTGATGAAGGCCAACTCTTTTTATAATGTAACAGGTGATGCTATACTCTAACAGGTGGTACAGTCTGATGTGTTTGGGGTTATGGTAAGAAGGAATGACCGAGATAAGGAGGTCAGTGATTGTTATGAAGAATGAAGAGGATAATAGTACTTATTTGATGTAAGACGTGTATTGATGTGAAGTGTAATAAAAATAATAGTTGTTCTTCTGATGAAGGCCAACTCTTTTTGCAAGGTAACATGTGATGCTATACTCTAAGTCTAACAGGTGGTACAGTCTGATGTGTTTGGGGTTATGGTAAGAAGGTATGACCGTGGTAAGGAGGTCAGTGATTGTTATGAAGAATGAAGATTATAATGATAATTATTTGATGTAAGACGTGTATTGAGGTGAAGTGTAATGAAAATTATAGTTGTTCTTCTGAGGAAGGCCAACTCTTCTTGTATTTTGACGGGATGCAATATGTTTTATAAGGAATAAATTAGTTAAGTTATGCTTGTTGTTTCACCCTTCTTCCCACTCCCAATTTGGTCAATGAAAAAACCCAACCCAATGCCTAGCTTACTCTGCCCTCTACCTAAAGAGCTACATACTGTTCAGGGGGGTCTGGTGGCAGCGACCTTAAAATTAAGAATAGAGTTACGTTATCCCCTTAGAATTAGTTACCCCAGAATCTGGCAGTATAACTGGAACTGATTGTTTCGGCCCTTTTGTGGTTAAAGGCCGAGCTTGGGTGAAGAGATGGGGATGCTTGTCCACCTGCCCGACCACCAGAACCACACACCTAGAAGTCCTCACCTCACTAGACACCAACTCTTTCGTCAACGCCGTGACAAGATTCATCTGCCGCAGGGGACCTCCCAAGCGTATTCGGTCTGACAGGGGAACCGAAATGATTGGAGCTAGCCGAGAGTTACGAGAGGCGGTGAGTGGCTGGAACAACAGTGACAAGGTCGGGAATGCCCTCCTACAGAAACAAATAGAATGGTAATTCAATCTCCCGGCAGCCTCTCATATGGGCGGGGTGTGGGAGATACAAATCCCCACTGTAAGGAAGGTCCTCCAGGGAGTGATGGGCACCCGGACACTAGACAATGAACGACTCAACACTTTGTTCTGCACCGTCGAAGAAATTGTCAACGGAAGGCCCATCACCCCAGTGTCTGACAACCCAAAGGATCTAGAAGCACTAATGCCTCTTCACATACTACAGATGAACCCGGAGGCGATCGGTCCATGGCAGAAGCGTGCCGACGAAGATGGAAACATGCCCAATTCATCGCAAACCAGTTTTGGAAGAGGTGGGCAAAGGAATATATCCCGACACTACGTCAGCAACAAAAATTCTTCAAAACTCGTCGCAATCTCCGTGCTGGGATATCGTAATCATCTCTGGACAACCCCTCCCCAGGGGTCAGTGGTTGCTAGGGAGAGTACTGGAGGCAATACCGAACGAAGATGGCCTGATGCGAAGTGTAAAAGTGAAGACAAAGGACTCTGCCTGTTGGAAAGGGTCGGAGAGAGTGAATCTAATGGTAGGCCGCGATTTCGAGCTAAGCCCGATGGGTGAGTGTTGCCGCCACGTACAATTGTGCGCGCCAGCAACATGTGTAAGTGAAGATACAGGCAGAATTGAAAGAATAAGAAGGAGAGAGGAAGAAGCGAAGAGACTGTTTACAACTAAGATAGCTGACTAAGCAGCTGAAGGCCCGCAGCTGCCCATGAGACAGCCTGAGGGAAGACTATCCCCTTCTGTAGAATCAACATCTTGATTCTCGTCGGCCAATATTTCGCCTGCAGGACATCGTATTTGTTCTCGGTGATCTGTACTGCGCACATCATTGTCATTCCTGAAAACGCCCTTTAATTCATATTGCGCTACATAACATTCAAATCCACCGCGCTTGTAGAATCTCAGAAAACGGGAAACATTGATAAAGGATAACTCACCTACTCAATGTTACTGAATCATGTGTTGTATTGTACCCAGGTACGGTTATATAATATTAATTGTATGTATTCATAGCATTAAGGAGAACTCAGGGTATCCATAAGATGATTGGGAAAGTCCAGTTGAGCCAGACTAGTGTACTGTAGGACTAAGTGTGGATCATGGTTTGATCGTCATACTATTTACGTCTGTGAACGTGTAGCGAACCTCATAACTTCCACAGATATCATATGAAAATACATGAGAACAATGAGCTGGAAAAGGGATAAATGTATCAGAACTATGTGAGGTGTTGGAAGTGACCCAGAAACTAAACTTGAAAGGAAATATCTTGTATGCGTCGGTGTGAACTTAATACACCTCGTATCCTCGCGTGACGTATACCCACGACATGTATAGTGATCAGAGAATCTTATGTCTGTGTTCAAATAATGCAATGTGTGAGAGGAGGATCCCTAATTACACTTTTAAGTGAAGTGGATATACCCACGCCATGAACATTCGGCTTTTGTTTTAAGGGAGCGTCCTTTGTACCCGCCTCGAGTGTGCCACGTTGATATTATAACCCAATGAATTTACCCACGAACTAGCAAACCAGAACCTTACCTTAGTGTGTAATTTAGGATTAAAATATGTGTTTATAAGGCATAAGGTTATAATATACAGGAAAGTGTTCATGTGAGAACCGTAAGAAATAAAAGTAAGAATTAAAGATTGGAAACTGTAGGCCTACGCGGTGATGAGCGGCGGGGCACTGCCCTCAGTGTCCTCCATTTTACCATCACCTCAGGTCAGTGTCTTCCATCGGGCTACATCCCGCCCATAAAAAAGGCTTATATAGCAGTTATTACAGTTTAAAGCTTTGCCTGATGTATAAATGAAATAGTAATGTGTTAGTGTAACGGGCCGTTTCTTTCTCTTTCTAATTTACCATCCAGATATTCTTTTCTGTTAGTATTCTTATTTATTCCTATATTTATATGTTCTTTGTAGCCTTCTTTTCAAAGAGTATCCTGTTTTACAGAGTTATCCTTCTTCAATTCTTTATTTAGATATACAGTATACCTTATATTCTTATATATTATTATATATTCTTATATAAGTAACTCTTATGTTTCTCTGCTTATATTTTCCAAGTCAATGTTCTTCCTTTTCATTTTCTTTCATATATATTATATTCTCTTCCATATATTTTGTTCAAGTTATAATCTAAACCATGGATTAATCTGGAAACCATGTCTTTCTTATTACCACACTTATTATACTTACAACGGTAGCGTGCCACCACCCAGAATTTTATTAGAATATAACATATCTTAGTTAACTGTTAGGTAGCGAGCTTCTAGGCACGTGAGTTAGTTACTTTCTGAGAACCAATGTGGGAAAGGATAGAGTGGTGATACTCGTAGATTACTAATTCAATATTTATAAACACAGTGAGTGAATGAGATGTTACTTCAATTCACTCAGACAATACTGGACTCTCAGGTCTTACTGTATTATTGATAAAATAGATCCACAATTACTTATTAATTCATTAAACAACTTCAATTACTTATTACATCATTAAGCAATCATTATATTATGTCATTGTCACTACAGATGGCTGTGTGACACACTGGTTAATATCCAGAATTAAAATACTATTTATAACAACACGCTATTTCGGAATGCAGAACATGGTAATTCTCCCTCAATTGATGTACTCAACTCACACAACATATTTACTGATACCATCAATTGTTATGGGATCACTACTCAACCTGTTATTCGTCACCAATCATATATTATCACCAATCATATACAACAACAATAATACTGAGGCCCATATAACTGTAAGGAGTGCCCCAGGGTAACGCTGGTATCTCTACAACAAACGAAGATCGCTGTTAGGGGTCGGTTGTAGACCGACACATGCCAAGGGAACTGGAGCCTGATTTCCAGGAAACGGACTTCCCAGTTTAATCCTGTCGAATTAACGGCATCATCCAACCCGGCTACCGACCCACGGTAGCCGATGAGTATTCAGCTCAACACACTGGAGAGACGTTGAGGAAGAGTCACGAAAGCCTGAATATTTAACTTCAACTATACAAACATATGTCTGGCAACGGTCTAGGCGACACTTACGTTATATTAATCCTTTCACTGGGTAAATGACAATTTTACTGTTACAACATGAACACTGATATTCACACAATTGACTAAGTTAAGCTGAATTAATATGGCGGCGTGGAACACACATTAACATACCTGGAGAGACGTTGAAGAAGAGTCACGAATGAGTGATTCTCCCTCGGGTATCGGGTATCGGTATATACGTGTGCCCGCGGGGCAACTCTAGCCCAGTCATTCATACCAGAAAGGTTGATTTCACCAACACCAGACCTTCTCTACCATTTTGGATCGCTGTATACTTAGTTATGAACTTCAGTGTTCTTGATCAGGGTAATTTCCTATGTCTATTCATATAATCTAATCAGAGATTGAGCTTGCCAGGAAAAAGTGGAAATACACACGTTGATAACATTAGTTCTCCCAACATCAGAGAATTTCTAGACAAGGACCCTCTATGGGTATAGGTTGAGATCTTGGAGATAAGAAGTTTGACATGTTCTTTCAGGAGATTAATGGCTTTCTTGAATAGACTGTAGTG
>NW_024742591.1:0-16026 GCF_018991925.1 Homarus americanus
TCAGTTGTGCTTGGGGTTACACGTATTGCTCCTTCTCTGCCACCACTACAGGCCTTCACCACTACTCGGAGCCTTCTCTGCCACCACTACCAGAGCCTTCACCACCAATACCACCACCACTGGGCCTTCACCACCACTACGACCACCACCACTACCAGGCCTTCTCCACCACTACGGCCTTCACCACTGGAGCATTCTCTACCAGGACTTCTCTACCACCACTACCAGGGCCTTCTCTGCCACCACTACCAGCCTTCCACCACCACTACCATCCTACCAGGCCTTCTCTGCACCACTACAGGCCTTCACCACCACTACCACCACCACTACAGACCTTCTCTACAACCACCAGACCTTCACCACCACTGCCAGGGTTCCACCACCACTGCCGGACCTTGCCGCCACTGCTGCATCACCTCTTGGGCTTCTCTGCCACCACTGCCAGGGCTTCTCTGCCACCAGGCCTTCACCACCACCACTGCCAGGCCTTCCACCACCACTTCACCATCACCACTACCAGGGCCTTCTCTGCCACCACTACAGGCCTTCACCCACCACCACCACCACTGCCAGGCCTTCACCACCACTACCGTTGTCCATCACCACCACTACCAGACATTCTCTGCACCCACTACCAGGCCTTCCTACTACCACACCACTACCAGGCCTTCGCTACCACCACTACCAGGCCTTCTCTACCACCACTACCAGGCCTTCTCTCCCACCTGCCTTCTCTGTCTACCGGGCCTTCACCACTACCACCACTGCTACCAGGCCTTCACCACCACTACCAGGGCCTTCACCACCACCACTGCCGGGCCTTCTCTGCCACCACTACCAGGATATTCTCGCCACTACACCACCGCCTCTGCCAGGGCCTTCCTACCACCACTACCCAGGCCTTCACCACCACCACTACCAGGGCCTTCTCTGCCACCACCGGGCCTTCACCACCAGTACCAGGCCTTCTCCACCACCACTACCAGCCTTCACCACCACTACCAGGCCTTCTCCACCCACCACCCACCAGACTCCACCACTGCCAGGCCTTCTCTACCACACTTCCTGGGACCTTCTCTCCACTACCCAGGCCTTCACCACCACTGCCACCACCACCCACCGACGACCACCACTACCAGGGCCTTCTCTACCACCACTACCAGGCCTTCGCCACCACTACCAGAGCTCTCTACCACACTACCAGAACCTTCTCTACCACCACCTGCCGGGCCTTCACTCACCACTAACGCCACCACCTCTGCCAGGGCCTTCTCTACCACTACCAGGCCTTCTCTGCCACCTCTCTGCCAGTTATTCTCTGTCACCACTGCCAGGTGCTTCACCACTGCCACTACCACCACCGCCAGGGGCTTTCACCTCCACTGCCCACCACCACCGCTACCAGGGGCCTTCACCACCACTGGGCCTTCAGCACCACCACTACCAGGGCCTTCACCACCACTACCAGGCCACCACCACCACTACCGGCCTTCACCGCAACTAACACCACCACCTCTGCAGGCCTTCTCTGCCACCACTACCAGGACCTTCACACTGCCACCACCACCACTACCGGCCTTCTCCACCTGCCAGGCCCTTCTCCACCACCACTACCCAGGCCTTCACCACCACTACCACCTGCACCTCTGTTCTCTACCACCTACCGGGCCTTCTCTCCACCACTACAGAACCTTCTCTCTACCTCTGCCGGGCCTTCTCTGTCACCACTACCCAACCATCCCTGCACTACCAGGCCTTCATTTCTACCACCACTGAGCCTTCCTCTCCACTACCAGGCACCTTCTCTACCTCTCAGGACCTTCTCTCTCCCACCACTGCAGGCTTTGCCCCTACCACCACCACCACCAGGCCTTCACCTACCACCACCACTACCAGAGCCTTCACCACCACTACCAGAACCTTCCACTTCCACCACTACCAGACCCCTTCTACCACTGCCAGGACCTTCACCACCACCACTACAGAAACCTTCACCATTACTACCACCACCTCTACCAGGCCTTCTCTGCCACCACTACCAGGCA
Source organism: Homarus americanus (assembly GCF_018991925.1). Taxonomy (NCBI): domain Eukaryota; kingdom Metazoa; phylum Arthropoda; class Malacostraca; order Decapoda; family Nephropidae; genus Homarus; species Homarus americanus. The sequence goes on from NW_024742591.1 coordinate 2,046, forward strand.
TTACCACCACTACCACCCACCACCACTACCAGGCTTCACCACCACTACCAGAGCCTTCACCACCACCACTGCCAGAGACCTTCACCGCGCAACACCACCACCACTGCCAGGCCTTCTCTGCCACCGCCACTACGGTTATTCACCACCCTACCACCGCCACCACTGCCGGGCATTCTCTCTGCCATCACCAGGTCTTCTCTACCACCACTACCAGGCCTTCACCACACTACCAGGAGCCTTCACCACCACCACTACCAGGGCAGCACACACAACTAACACCACCCTCTGCCAGTTCTCTACCACCACTACCAGGCTTCACCACTACCACCACCACCACTACCGACCTTCTCCCACCACTACCAGAACCTTCCACAGCACTGCCAGGCCTTCTCTACCACTACCAGAACCTTCACCGCATTTGCCACCACTGCAGGCGTTTTCTGCCTCTACCACTACCTGAGGCCTTCACCACCACCAGGAGCCTTCTCTGCCACCACTACCGGGCCTTCTGCCAGTGCCAGGCTTTCACCCACCACTACCAGAACCTTCACCACCGCACGCTTCACCACCACCGCCGGAACATTCACTACCACTGCCAGATCATTCTCTGCCACCACTACCAGCGGCTTCTCTGCCACCTACCAGGAGGCCTTCACCACCACTACCACCACCTCCCCACCACTACCAGGCCTTCTCTGCCACCACTACCAGGCCTTCTCTACCACCACTACCAGGCCTTCCACCACCTTCCAGGCCTTCACCACCACCACTACCAGGCCTTCACCCACAACCACCACCACCTCTGCCGGGCGCTTCTCTTCCACCACTACCGGGCCTTCTACCACTACCACCACCACCACTGCCGGTTCACCACCCAGGGCCCTGCCACCACTACCAGGACTTCACCACGCACACCACACCTGCCGGAGCCTTCTCTGCCACCGCCAGACATTCGCCACCTGCCTACCACCACCACCACTACGGGCCTTCTCTGCCACCACCATTACCAGGCCTTCTCTGCCACCGCTACCAGGTCCACCACCACACCAGGCCTTCACCACTGCCAGGCCTTCACCACCACTACCGGGCCTTCCACCACCACTACCGGGCATTCTTCCACCTACCTCCAGCAGGCCTTCTCTCCACCACCAGGCCTTCACCGCACCTACCAGGCGCTTCCACCACACACTACCAGGGACCTTCACCTGCACCACTACCGAAACCTTCTGCCACTCAACACCACCACCACTGCAGTACGCTTCTCTGCCTGCTACCAGGCCTTCACCACCACTACAGGGGCGTCCTCTGCCACCACCCACAGAGCACTTCACCTGCCTGCATCTGCCACTGCCGGGCGCCACCACCGCGCTACCACCTCCACTACCGGGCCTTTTCGCCACCACCTACGACCACCCACATCACTGCCAGATCTTCTCTACCACCACTACCAGGTTCTCCACCACCACTGCAGGCCTTCTCTACCACCACTAGGCCTTCTCCACTACCGCTCACCCTACAGGCCTTCTCCACCAATACCAGGAGCCTTCCTGCTGCCACCACCTGCCTTTCTTCTACAACCACCTTCTCCACCACCAGGCCTTCACCACGCGGGCCTTCACCACCTACCACCGCTTTACCGGACGCTGCTCTGCCACTACCGGGCCTTCTCTACCACCACTACCAGAACCTTCACCACCACTTCTGCAGAACCTTCCTGCTATTACCATCACCACTACCAGGCCTTCTCCCACCACTGCGGGCCTTTACCACCACTACGCACCACCACCTGCAGGAACATTATCCACCACTACAGGGTTCAGCACCACCACTACCAGCACTTTTCTGCCGCCACCAGGCCTTCTACCACTACCGGGCCTTCACTGCACTCTACCAGGCCTTCTCTGCCTCTACCAGGCCTTCACCACCACTACCATCACCGCTCCCAGGGCCTTCTGCTTCCCACCACTACAGCTCTACCACCACTACTGGGCCTTCTCCACCCACCACCTCTGGGCCTTCTCTGTCCCTACCAGGCCTTCACCACCACTACCACCACCCTGCCAGAGCCTTCACCACCACTGCAGGCCTTCACCACCACTGCCACCACCACTACCAGGTCTTTTGCCACCACTACCACCACCACCAATACCAGGGCCTTCACCCACCACTGCAGAGCCTTCACCACCTGCTGCCGGGCCTTCACCACCACCACTACCTTCTCTCTGGCCTTCTCCACCATACCGGGCCACCACCACGCTTCCACCGGGATTCTCTACCACCTACCAGGCCTTCTGCTTACTACCAGGCCTTCACCACCACCACTACCAGGCCTTCACCACCACTGCACTACCCTTCCCACCACCTCTGCCGGTTTACCACCACTACCAGGCCTTGCAAAACTACCCACCACATCTACCCCGGCTTCCACCACCTACCAGGACCTTCGCCACCACTACCGGTCTTCCACCACTACAGGCCTTCCACTACCACCACTACGACCTTCACCACCACTGCTACCGAACATTCTCTGGGCTACCGGGCCTTCACCACCACCACTACCAGGCTCTCTCCACCACCACTACCAGGCCTTCACCACTGGCTCTGCCACCACTACCAGGGCCTTCACCACCACTAACACCACCACCTCTGCCAGGAGCCTTCTCTACCACCACTGTCTCTGCCACCTCTGCAGGCATCTCTGTCACACTGCTTCACCTACCACCACCACACTACCAGGCATTCACCACTGCCACCACCACCACCGGGCCTTCTACCACCAGGGGCCTTCAACACCACCACTACCAGGGCCTTCACCACACTACCGGCCTTCACCACCACCACTAAGGCCTTCACCACAACTGCACCACCACCACTCTGGGCCTTCTCTGCCACCACCTACCAGCCCACCACCACTACCACCACCACCACTGCAGAGACCTTCACCACCACTGCCAGAACCTTCACCACCACCACCAGCCTTCACCACAACTAACACCACCTCTACCAGGACGTGTCTGCCACCACTACCGGGCCTTCACCACCACCACCACCACCACCACTGCAGGGGCCTTCTCTGCCACCATCACCCAGGCCTTCTCTACCCACCTGGGCCTTCACCACCACTACCAGGGCCTTCACCACCACCACTACCAGGGCCTTCACCACCACTACCGGGCCTTCACCACCACCACTACCGGGACCCCACCACAGCTTCTCTACCACCACCTCCTGGGCCTTCTCTACCACTGCAGAGACCTTCACCACCACTACCAGGGCCTTCACCACCACTACCAGAGCCTTCACCACCACACTACAGGCCTTCACCACCTTCTTTACCACCTCTGCCAGGCCTTCTCTACCACCACCAGACCTTCACCACCACTACCAGGACCTTCTCTACCACCACTACCAGACCTTCACCACCTACACACCACTACCAGGCCTTCACCACCACTCGACCACCACCACCTGAGACCTTCACCACCACCGACCACCATCACTACCAGACCTTCCTCTGCACTACCAGGACCTTCTCTACCACCACACCAGGACCTTCACCACCACTGCCATCACCCCCTGCAGGACTTCTCCACCACCACTACCAGGGCCCTTCACCACCACTACCATCACCACTACCAGAGCCTTCTCTACCACCACTACCAGGGCCTTCTCTACCACTACCAGGGCCTTCTCTTCCACCCACCACTGCAGGGCCTTCACCACCACCACTTCACCACCACTACTGCCTGCCAGGCCTTCTCTACCACTACCAGGACCTTCACCACCACTACCCACCACCACCACTACCAGGCCTTCACCACCACTACAGGGCCTTCCTTTTACCATCACCCACTACCCAGGGCCTTTCTGCCACCACTACCAGGGCCTTCTCTACCACCACACACAGAGCCTTCTCTACCCACCTCTGGGCCTTCTCTACCACCACTACCAGGCCTTCACACCACCATCACCTCCCAGGCCTTCTTCACCACCACTACCAGGGCCTTCTCTACCACCACTGCAGAACCTTCTCTACCACCTCTGCAAGACCTTCTCTGCCACCTACCAGGCCTTCACCACACTGCCACCACCACCACCACTGCAGAGCCTTCACCACCACTGCCGGGCCTTCACCACCACTGGACCTTCACCACCACCACGGGCCTTCTCTACCACCACTACCAGGGCCTTCACCACCACTACACCACCACCTCTGCCAGGCCTTCTCCACTACCAGGGCCTTCACCACCACCTGAGCCTTCTCTACCCACCACTACCAGGCCTTCACCACCACTACCAGGGCCTTACCACCACACCACAGGAACGCCCACCACCTGCAGGCCTTCTCCACCCACCACCAGAGCCTTCACCACCACTACCAGGCCTTCTCTACCCACCACTACCAGGCCCTTCTCTGCCACCACTACCAGGCCTTCACCACCACTACCCACCTGCCACAGCCACCCACCACTGCCAGGAACCTTCTCTACCCACCACTACCAGTCTTCACCACCACCACTGCAAGACTTCTCTGCCACCACTACCAGGGCCTTCTCTGCCACCACTACCAGGCCTTCACACCACTAACACCACTCTGCCAACCTTCTCTACCCACCACTACCAGGGCCTTCTCTCCACTACCAGGACCTTCTCTTCACCACTGCACAGTTCACCTGCCACCACCACCACCACTGCCAGGAGCCACCACCACCGCCACCTGCCACTACCCGGAACCTTCACCACCACTACCTTCACCACCACCACTACCAGGCCTTCACCACCACACCAGGCCTTCACCACCACCACTACCAGGAGCCTTCACCCCTTCTACCACCACCTCTACCAGGCCTTCTCTACCACCACTACCAGGCCTTCACCACCACTACCACCACCACCACTCCAGGCCTTCACCACCACCAGGACCTTCACCACCACCACTACCAGGACCTTCACCCACACTAACACCACCACCTCTACCAGGACCTTCTCTGCCACCACCACCAGGGCCTTCTCACCACCTACCACCACCACTACCAGGACCTTCTCTACCACCATCACCAGGCCTTCTCTGCCACCACTGCCAGGCCTTCACCACCACTACCGGCGCCACCACCACCACTACCAGACCTTCACCACCACTACCAGGCCTTCACCACCACCACTACCAGGCCTTCACCACAATAACACCACCACCTCCAACAGGACCTTCTCTACCACCACCAGACCTTCACCACCACACTGGGCCTTCACCACCACTACCAGGCCTTCACCCACCACTACCAGGCCTTCACCACAGCTGCCACCACACTCTGCAGGCCTTCTCTACCACCACTACCAGGGCCACCACTACCAGGGCCTTCTACCCACCACTACAGGGCCCCTTCACCACTACCATCACCACTACCAGAGCCTTCACCACCACCGACCACCACCACTACCAGGCCTTCACCACCGACCACCACCACTACAGAGCCTTCTACCACCACTACCAGAGGCTTTCTCTACCACCACCTGGGCCTTCTCTACCACCACTACCAGAACCTTCACCACCACACCATCACCCCTACCAGAGCCTTCTCCACCACCAGCCCACCAGGCCTTCACCACCACTACCATCACCTACTACCAGAACCTTCTCTGCCACCACTACCAGACCTTCTCTGCCACCACTACCAGGACTTTCCACCACCACTACCAGGCATTCACCACCATCTGCCACCAGACCTTCTCTCACCACCCACTACCAGGACCTTCTCTGCCACCTGCCAGGGCCTTCACCACCTACCAGGCCTTCACCACCACTTCACCACTACCAGGAGCCTTCTCTACCACCACTACAGAGCCTTCACCACCACCACCCACCACCACCACTACCAGGCCTTCACCACTACCAGGCCTTCCACCACCACTACCAGGACCTTTCTACCACCACTACCAGGACCTTCACCACCACTACCTTCACCACTACCAGGACCTTCTCTACCACCATACCAGGACCTTCACCACCACTACACTACCAGAGCCTTCTACCACCACTACCAGGACCTTCTCTACCACCACTACCAGGGCCTTCTCTGCCACCACTACCAGGACCTTTCACTCACTACTTCTATCACCACTACTCCAGGACCTTCTACCACCACTACCGGGACCTTCTGCCACCACTACGCGGCCTTCACCTCACCACCACTTCCGTGACCTTTCACCACCACTTCTATCACCACTACCAGGCCTTCTGCCACCACTGCGGACCTTTCACCACCACTCCAGGCCTTCACCACCACTACCAGGCTCACCACCACTACCAGGCCTCTTCACCAATACCACTCACCACCACACAGGCCTTCTCTACCACCACTACCAGGGCCTCTACCACCACTACCAGGCCTTCTACCACCTCTACCTGCACCTTCTATCCACCACTACCAGGCCTTCACACCACTACCATCACCTACCAGGCCTTCACTACCACCACTACCAGGGCCTTCTCTCCACCACTACCAGGACCTTCTCTACCACCACTACCAGGCCTTCTATCCACCACTGCACCTTCACCACCACTACCACCACCACTCACTACTGGGCTTTCTGCCACCACTGCCAGGACCTCACCACCACTACCTCCACCACCACCACCGGGATCTTACCACCACTGCCCGCCGCACTAGCCAGGACTTCACCACCACTCACTACCACAGGGCTCACCACCACCACTGTCCAGGCTTAACACCACCTACAGGGCCTTCTCCCACCACTTCCAGGACCTTCTCACCACCACTTACCGGACCTTCACCACCACCTCTACCAGGCCTTCTCTACCACCACTACCAGGCCTTCTCCACCACTACCAGGCGCTTCACCACCAACCTAGGACCCTTCACCTACTACCACCACCACTACCAGGGCTTCACCACCTCTACCTACCTCTGGGCCTTCTCCACCACTACCAGGCCTTCACCAACACTACCACCACACATCTGCCGGAACTCACCACCACTGCCATGCCTTCACCACCACTACCAGGATCTTCTACCACCACTACCAGGACCTTCACCACCACTACCACCACTGTACCGGGACCTTCACCACCACAGCTACTGGCACCTTCTGGACCACTACCGGGACCTTTCACCACCACGCTACCGGGCCTTTCTACCACCACTGACCTTCACCACCACTGCCAGGCCTTCTACCCTACCAGGCCTTCCCACTTACAGGGCCTTCACCCACCACTACCAGGGCCTTCACCACCTTACTCTCAGAACCTTCACCAAACTACCACCACCTCTACCGGGCTTCACCACCACTACCAGAGCTCACCACGACCTTTTTCTGCCACCACTACCAGGGCCTTCCTCCACCAAAATCCACTTTCACCACCTCTGCCAGGGCCTTCACCACCACTACCAGACCTTCTCTCCACCACTTCACCAGGACTCTACCACCACTACCAGGACCTTTCTACACTGCTACCACCCTATCTCTGCCTTCTTCACCCTACTACCAGGCCTTCGCCACCACTACCGGGAGCTTTCTCTACCACCACTACTAGCCTTGCTATGCCACCACTACCGGGACCTTTTCCTGACTACTCAGGACTTCGTACCACCTGCCAGGACCTTCTGCCACCACACCTGGACCTCTGCTACCCTACCAGGCCTTCACCACCACTACGACCACCACCACTACCGGGCCTTCGCCACCTACGACTTGCTTCACTGGGCCTTCTCTGTCCACTACCAGGGCCTTCTCTACCATCACTACCGGTACTCTTTACCACCATTACCAGGGGCTTTCTCCACCACTACCTTCTCTACCTCTGCAGGGCCTCTGTACCACTACATGGGCCTTCTCTACCTGACCTTTCAGAACCTTCTGCCCTGGGCCTTCACCACCCTTTTCACCGTAGGGCTTTGACACCTCTGCCGGGTTCTCTCTGACACCTCTGGGTTTCTTCTGCCACTGCGGGGCTTTCCACCACTACTCAGGGCTCTTCTACTGCCACTTCTCCAGTGCCGGGGCCTTCTTGCCACCACTACCGGGTCATGGGTCACCACCACTACTCCGGGACTTTCTACCACCACTACCAGGCCTTCAGCCAACCACTGCCAGGCCTTCTCCACCACTACCAGGGGCTTTTCTGCCTGCACTACCAGGCCTTCTCTACCACTGCTGGGACCTTCTCTACCTACCGGCCTTTCTGCCACCTTTAGGCCTTTTACCACCACTACCAGGGCCTTTGCTCTACCACCACTACCAGGGGCTTTCTGTACCACCTCTGCAGGCCTTCACCACCACCACCTGCTACCGGGCCTTCACCACCGCTACTGTGGGAGTCTTCTACCACCACTACCACCACCACCTGCCAGGGTGTTGCACACTGCCACCACCACCGCTTTTGGGCTTTTGTTGCTGCAGGACTTTCGACACCACTGGCAGGGCCTTCACCGCACTTCTGGGAGCTTTCTCTGCCACGCTTCTGCCTTAGGTACTTTATCTACAATCACTCTGGGGCCTTCTCTGCCGGGGCATTTTCCACCACTGCCAGGTTCCACCACTAACAGGGGCTTTCACCACCACTTGCCGGGACCTTCTCTGCCACCACTGCAGGGCCTTCACCCACCTTAACACCACCACCTCTGCAGAGCCTTCTCTACCACCACACTACTAGGCCTTCTCTACCACCACTACCAGGCAACTTCTCTACCCACCTCTGCAGACATTACTCTGTCCACCACTACCAGGCCTTCAACACCACTACCATCACCACTCCCAGGCCTTCGCTACCACCACTACCAGAGCCTTCTCTCCACCACTACCAGAACCTTCTCTACCACCTCTGCCTTCTCTGTCACCACTACCAGAACTTCACCACTACCACCACCCACCACCAGGCCCTTCACCACCACTACCACCACCCACAGGTTCACAGTGGATTGGCATAGCTGGGCAGTCCCCACCTGTTGTGACGCCTGTAAGGGATGTCATGGCCGGGCGACAAGGTACTCCGACCACATGGCACCTGAGGTGGCGGTAGAACGAGGAAGACTGGAGAAATAATGTCTGACGGGCCGTTATCCCACCCCTTAACACATTCCTATTACACTTATATATCCGGGCAAAGCTTTAAATCCGTAATATCTTCTATTTATCAAATCTAACATAGGCGGAATATAGCCCGCTAGACACTGACCTGAGGGTGGTTGTAGAACGAGGAAGACTGAGGGCATTGCCCCTGCTCCTCGTCACATAGGCCTGCCAGTTTCTAATTTTCACTTTTTGTTTCTTAGGGTTCTCACTTTAACACTTTTCGCTATATTGTCACCATGCCTTATAAACCCATATTTTAAATCCTAAATTACAATAATTCAAGGTAAGGTCTTGGTTTGCTAGTTCTTGGGGTAAATTCATGGGGTTATTATATCAACGTGGCAACTGAGGCGTGGTACATGACGCCGCCTTTGAAACAAAGGCTGAATGTTCATGGGTGGGTGTATACCTTCACTTAAACTGTAATGAGGGATCCTCCTCTCTGATATTAATGTAAATTGAACACAGACATACGATTCTCTGATCACTGTACCTGTCGGTATATGTCACGTGAGTATACGGGTGTATAAAATTATACCTGACGGATACAAGATATTTCCTTTCAAGTATAGTTTCTGGATCACTTTCAAACCTTGTTATGTTCTGAAACATTTATCCTTTTTTCAGATCATTGTTCTCATGTATTTTCTATGATATCTGTGGAGTTATGTTCGCTAGATGCCACAGTGTTGGATAGTATGATCTTCAAACCCTGATCCCAATTTAGTCTTACAGTACTAGTCCGCTCAACTGACTTTAACAGCCATCTTATGTTATCCTGAGTTATCCTAATGCTATGAATACATAAACTTAATATGATATAACTGTACCTGGACATAACACATGGTTTAGGAACATTGAGTAGGTGAGTTGTCCTTATCAATGTTTCTTGTTTTCTGAGGTTCTGCGGTGATTTGAATGTTTTATATATTATGAATTAAATGGGATTTTAGGAATGACAATGATGTGCGAGTACACCACCTACCACTGCTACCACTATCACTACTAGCACCAATTACTGCTTTACTACCAATACTATTACCACCACCACTACTACTACCTCAACCACCACTTTACTACTTCACCACCACCACTACTACTACCACCACCACCACTACTGTTACCACAACCACTACCACCATCACCACCACCACTATTACTACCACCACCACCACTACTACTACCAACCACTACTAATGCCACCAATTATTAATTTTTTAATAGGTAGCCTCCCTAATAGCTAATTTTCAAGCATTTATTTATTTTTATATTAAATATCCTAATACATAAGAAGCTGTCCTATCTGTGTTAATTAGTTGAGTCGTAGATTTATGCATTCAGTGATCAGCTCATAGTCAATATCTGCAGTCGGAGGGGTGGCTGTCTCTGAGGCAGGAGCAGACTGGGGGAGAGAGGTGTTGGCTCTTTATCTCATCCAGGCTGTAATATAACTTCTGGGCTGCTGCTTGTTCGGAGATCAACTCATGTAGTCTGGGGGAACATCTTGCACTTGGGCCCATCCCACCAGAGGTTGTGAACACTGGGAGGAGTGAAGCTGCTTGATCAACATTTTGAATTTTTCCCATATGTTCTTTTTTGTTCTTGTTCCTCCTATGTGCAGCATCGAGCTAGGTTACGGTGACAAGGATGGGATCAACTTGATGTCGTATGAAAGCTCGTGTCCCAAGCCCAGAATCCTCGAGTACTGACGTCCACACGGGCTTGTTAGATGTGTTTGAAGTCCTGTGTTGGAAGATCTCGCCATCCAGTGGAAGGAGGGGGTCGTTTTACCATGACGCCCCGGCAGATTTCTTTCAAAATATTTTGCTGTGAGATCCTTACTCGCCATGCCTCATGCATATGAAGCCCCTTTCTTGTATATGATGGCGTGATCGCTATCATGGAAGACACGCATTGGGAGTGGCATTTATCTAATTCCCTGTGTAACTTAGAGCAATGGCATCTGTAATTCTGTTTGTTAATGTGAAACCATTTGCCCTATCGTAACGAAGTTAACCAGTTCGAGGTGTACCACCTGCGCTAGCTACTTTTTTTGTCAAATTTTCTTGAACCTGCAGCAATAGTTGCTGCAACATGTCATTTGCAATGCTGCCACCACCACTACTTTTTTGGTCGTGGCCTCTTGCCTCCCCAATAGCCACACCTTCTCCACCATTTAATTACCTTAATCTTAAATATCCTAATACATAAGTAGCTATCTTATCTGTGTTAATTAGTTGAGCCGAGATCTATGGGGATTCAGTGACAGTAGCCTCTATCAATTCTAGGTGGTTGGGTTGGATTGAGTCAGAAGTTCTTTGTTCCCTGAGGCAGAGCAAAGTGTATCGGTGAGAGAAAGACAGTTGACATTCATCCATGCTGTAACATAACTTGTGCTGCTGTTTGTTCGGACATCACCTTGGTAGTCTTGAGAAGTCTTGCACTTTGGTCCCATCCCACCAGAAGTTGTGAACACTGGAGGAGTGTAGTTGCCTTGATCACGTTTTGAATTCTCTCCATATGCCATTTTTTTGTCGCTTCGTTCTCCTATGTGCAACATCGAGCTGTGTTACGGTGACATGCCATGGGATAAAAATCGTGATGTCGAAGAACGCGTGTCCCCGCCCAGAATCCTCGAGCACTGACGTCCGCATCGGGCTTCGATGTGTTTTTCAAGTCCGTTTTGATGATCTCACCATCCAATGGAAGGAGGGTTTGTTTTTACCATGACATCCCGCAGATTTTGGGCAACATATTTGCTGTGAGGTCCTTTAACTCGTAGTGCTTCATGCATATGAAGCCCCTTTCTGCACACAATTGGGTGATCGCTATCAGGAAGAGCCACACACGCATTGGGAGGGCAAACTTCTACTGGCTGACCGTATTTGCTGTGTAATCTGTAATTGTTTATTAAGACTGAAACCATTTGTCTTATCGGAATGTGAGTTAATCATTTCGTAGGCTGCCAATTCTTGCACTATAGCTACTTTTTTTCAATTTTGGTACCTGGTGTAACAGTTGCTTTAATTTATCATTTTGCAGTGCTGTTGATCTGTCGTATGGACCTACGAATCTTTTACCTGACTGGTATCCACTTCCCTGCTGTATTTTTGGCTATTATGTGGTCTGTGAGGGCTGTGGTGAGCTTAAGTGAATTTGATGTTCAGTGGCAGCAATCTCCTCTGGATTTGTTAGTTCCATCCTCCCAGTCTTGATGGGAAGTGCAGAAGTGTTTCTGCTGTGTGTCAGGTGTTTCACTAATTTAGAATGACATTGACACTGATAACTTCTTTCCAGAGGTGGAGGAGGTCCATATCACGGATAGTATGCATCAGGTAGTTGACGATGCTTGACTTGGTAATGTAGCAGGTGCTATATGGCTCTTGTGTTAGTATGGTTGACAGAGTTTGATTTCTACTAACCCACTTATTCACCTTTCCTGGTAAGCATTGGGGTCTTGAAGTCCGTGAGGTGTATTATTGCGTAAGATGTGTTTGGTTGTGTTTATTTTAATCCTTCCTAAAAAATCCATTGTCTGTTTATAATGTTCTGGCTTCACGATGAGGTGAAGGATTCTACATGCTTTTGGTGGTACCCTATTTGTGGACTCCTCGCGATGTTACCAAGTTCCACCACTTTTTGATGCTCTCCATTCTTCTCTGCTCCTGTGGCATTAATAAGTATATGTCACTTGCTTGACCCAGTTGTTTAAATTTTATTTTGTTGGAGCACCTATAGGCTAATTGCATACATTGCTGACAAGAGGGGCCCCTGTGTTGTTCCTCGGTTGACTGTAAGATGGTATCACCTCTTAGAGCCTTGTTGCTTACTATATAGAGTTCTGGATGGATTCCCATAATGAATTTTCAACATAACATTGCAAAGCTTTCTGGACACTTGATCTTGATGTTCTGCAGGCGCAGCCCTTGCGGTTACATGTTGAATGCGCTTTCAAGCATCCACCAGAGAACGGCCTGCCAATCACGCTGTTCAAATATCAATCTCATATGCGAATGGCGGCCTCCCGCCAGCCTCTGGTGGGCTACCACACACTTGTAGGTTCTCTGCTGCCTCTGACATCATCCCTTACCACCTCCATTATGCATTTTCCGATGATCCGTCTTTCAGCATTCCCCCCACCCTGGGGTTGCTGCCCACATCCTGGTTTCCCTTTTTTCCAGAAGAATAAGGCGCAGGCGGTCAGGGCCTGGAGGTGATGGCAGCAAGAGATGCAAGCTTTCTTGGCAAGGCAGCAATGGCAGCAGAGAGCGCTTGCTACAGGGGCCAAACGTAAACTTGTTTTTGCTTGAGTGATGACTCTCCAACTGTTTTACAGTATCCAGACCTGAAGGCCGGCTCCTCCTCGAGTCTTCAGTGCCCTTTTCACACCATTTTCTCCTCCTGTTATTTTCTGGAAATAGACAGCGCTTTGGTGGGGGTATATAGACACCCTTGAACCTGATGCTTCATCTTCGCTTTCAGTAGGGGATGTTTCTCTTTCAGTAGTTTTTAATGTCTCTGTTTATATTTTACATCACTCCCACCGGAGGATTCCTCTAGGAGATCTTATCACGAGACACTTTTCTCCCCACACGAGTTTGTTTCCTAAATTTTTGCCACGCCATCGTGTTTTATTTTCTCACACCTCGTAATTTTGAAGTCTCCTGCAGTGTTCTTTTTGCTTCACATAGGAGATCACTTCATTCTAGTCTGCCATATATTGCCACCCTCTCTTCATTGCTGCCACATTTCTTTGTGGTGCTTAGTCTTCAGTGTATGTCTCTGACAAAATAGATGTGGTGGTGGCTATTGTTGCATTTCAATAGCTAGCGTATGGTATGGTCCTGAGTGTAATCATTAGTCATGAGGCGAGTCATCTCCCGAATCATTT
>NW_024742592.1:0-7544 GCF_018991925.1 Homarus americanus
GAATCATTTAACTGTGTTCCATATTCAAAATCTATGTCAGTCTGGGCTTGATCATCGATGAGTTGGTTATCAGCAAACAGTTGTGCTAGGCGTTCGATTTCATCTACATTAGACATGGGAAACTTAGAAATTATCTATTAGCCCCCTTGGGTCAATGAATACTTAACAGTAAGTAGATCACTTACCTCTCATTTACAAGACAAATGAATATGAATTGTAGTTAATTATTAAACTATCAATAAGTAGACAGACACTTACAAACTACTGTAAATTATAGGATTTCAATACATTAATCTTACATTCGACACTTTATCATTGAAATAATCCTATCCGACGAACCTATCGGTGTGAAGATATCTCTCGAACGTGTTCATGTGTGTAGAACTATGTAATTTAAATACCTATTTATACAGAGTAGTACGTCTGTATAGAAAATGTGATCCTTCAAAAGTTCTGAGTGGAGTGGTGGGTGGAGTGTGGGCAGGGTCTCTTCCTAGGATGCGTGCGCTGCTGCTGGTTTCCTTGGCAACGAGAAGACGCTTCTGCTTTGGTGAGAGACGAGTCCACTTGAATTAGGTGAATTCCTCCTCCGGCGATCAGAAAACTGCTGATGATTGGTTATCACACTGGTGGTTGCTGGTTCGCTGGCGAAACTGCCGTGTGCCAAGTCTTCACAGTCCACGTATATATGGAGATCTGTATGATGACACCGGAACTTCGTAATTCGCGCTGACGACACAACAATACTGCCCAGCTGTTAGTGAAATACCAATTGAAGACCAGGCTACGAAACTTTTTTTTTTCAACACTGCAACACTGTAATGTCTAGGGAATGCTGAGTGGAGTCTATCTCAACCGGCTCAATCTGGATATGTACCAACAGGCTGTAATATATGTATATTACGAATTCTGCACGTATTTGTATGTGACAGAGATAAGGAGCGCTCACTACATATCGTATCAATACGGGATATAGTTTTAAACACTCGGATTATGTAACGCGTCACTGCTGTGTGTTTTCTTGTTTTTCACAAAACACAGACGGATGATACGACTACCAGTTTGAAGAATCCGTACACACCGCTTGCCACCTATATGAATCAGCTGCTTGTCCAATTAACCAGTCCATTCACACATATTTATATTTGGGTTTTAAGTAACGAAACCCAAACGGTAGTTCCTTTGTTTTATTATAAAAGGTTGTATATATAATTCCCGAGTGTATATCAACCGTAAGTCTCACTGTCTAGGAGTGAATGAGAAAGGGACGGCGTTTATGCATGATAAACGTTAGGTCACGTCCTTACGATATGAGTTGAGGTGAGCTATTGAAGCTTAGGGGCATCGCAGTGCGTGCTTACAGAAATGCTGAGCTATGGGTCTCGCCCTCTTGGGTGAGTTGCCCGCTCACGTGTCCATCTCATGTCTTACTCATAGACAGTGGAAAGTTACAGGGTGGTGAATCTGAATATAATATCAGATGTATTGACCCATTTATATAATACGTTCTGTTGATGAGACAGGGGCCTATTACAACCACCAGCTGCTGCTGCACCTACAGGATCACCTCCCCCACAGTCCACCATCACCACCTACCGCCACTGCACCGACAGGATCAACTCCCCCGCAGTCCACTACCACCTGCTGCTGTTGTTCCTGATGCTGCTGCACCTAGGGCATCAACTCCTCCACAGTCCACCACCACTCTGCAGCTGCACCTACAGGATCAACTACCCCACAGTCCACCACCACCTGCTGCTGCACCTACAAGATCACCTCCCCCACAGTCCACGACCACCTGCTGCTGCTCCTGCACCTACAGGATCAACTCCCACGGTCCACCGCCACCACCTGTCAAGTTGCTGCTGCACCTACAGAATCAACTGCCCCAATAACCACTACCACCACCTGCTGCTGCTGCTGCTTATGTTGTTGTTTGTTGTTATACAAGCAGTTGTTGGTGCTTGCTGCAATCTACAGGACTAACTCCACCACAGTCCACCACCACCACCTACTGTTGCTGCTGCACTTACAGGATCACTCACAGTCCACACCATCACCACCTACTGCCATTGCAAATACAGGACTTAACTCCCCCCACAGTCCACTACCACCTGCTGCTGCTGCTGCACCTACAGAATCAACTCCCCCACAGCACTACCACCACCTGCTGCTGCTCTTGTTGTTGTTGCTGCTGCTGCTGCACCTACAGGATCAAATCACCCACAGTCCACTACCACCAGCTCCTGCTGCTGCTGCTGCTGCTGCTGCTGTTGTTGCTGCTGTTGTTGCTGCTGTTGTTGTTGCAGCACCTACAGGATCAACTCCCCCACAGTCCACCACCACCTCCTGCTGCTGCTGTTGCACCTACAGGATCAACTACCCCCCAATCCACCACCACCACCTGCTGTTGCTGCTGCACATACAGGATCAACTCCCCCACAGTCCACCACTACCTGCTGCTGCACCTACAGGATCAATTCCCCCCCCTAATCCACCACCACCTGCTGCTGCTGCAGTTACAGGTTCAACTCCCCAACAGTTCACCATCACCACCTGCTGCTGCTGCACCTACAGGATCAACTCCCCCACAGTATACCACCACCAACTGCAGCTGCTGCTGCTGTTGTTGCTACTGCTGCTGCACCTACAGGATCAACTCCCCCACAGTCAGTCCACACCACCACCTGTTGCTGATGCTGCAGTTACAGGATCAACTCCCCACAGGCCGCCACTCACCAACTACTGCTACTGCTGTTGCTGTATGCTGCTGTTGCTGCTGCTGTTGTTGTTGTTACTGCTGCAGCTGCTGCACCTACAGGATCAACTTCCCCACAGTCCACTACCATCACCTGCTGCTGCTGCATCTACAGGATCAACTCCCCCACAGTCCACCATCACCACCTGCTGCTGCTGCACCTACAGGATCACCTCCCCAACAGACCAGCATCACCACCTGCCGCCACTGCATCTACAGGATCAACTACCCCACAGTCCACTACCACCATCACCTGCTGCTGCACCTACAGAAAAAACTCCCCAACAGTCCACCACCAGCACCTGCTGCTGATGCTGCAGCTACAGGATAAACTCCCCCACAGGCCGCCGCCACCACCAACTACTGCTGCTGCTGCTGCTGCTGCTGCTGCTGCTGCTGCTGCTGTTGTTGTTGTTGTTGCTGCTGCACCTACAGGATCAATTGCCCCACAGTCCACCACCACCACCTGCTGTTGCTGCTGCACCTACAGGATCACCTCCCCCACAGTCCACCAACACCACCTACTGCTGCCACTGTGCCTACAGGATCACCTCCCTCACCAGTCCACCATCACCACCTGCTGTTGCTTCACCTACAGGATCAACTCCCCCACAGTCCACCACCATCACCTGCTGTTGCACCTACAGGATCACCTCCCCCACAGTCCACCACCAGCACCTGCTGCTGCTGCTACTGCTGCTCCTACAGGATCAACTCCCCCACAGTCCACCACCACCACCTGCTGCACCTACAGGATCAACTCCCGCCAGAGTCCACCACACCACCTTCTGCTCCTGCACCTACAGGATCACCTCCCCCATAATCCACCACCACCACCTGCTGTTGCTGCTGCACCTACAGGATCAACTCCCCCACACTCCACCAATACCACCTGCTGCTGCCACTGTGCCTACAGGATCCCCTCCCTCACCAGTCCACCATCACCACCTGCTGCTGCTGCACCTACAGAATCAACTCCCCCACAGTCCACCACCATCACCTGCTGCTGCACCTACAGGATTACATCCACCACAGTCCACCACCACCACCTGCTGTTGCTGCTCGTACAGGATCAACTCCCCCACAGTCCACCACCACCACCAGCTGCTGCTGCTGCACCTACAGGATCAACTCCCCTACAGTCACCACCACCACCTTCTGCTGCTGCACTTACAGGATCACCTCCCCCATAGTCCACCACCACCACCTGCTGTTGCTGATGCACCTACAGGATCAACTCCCCCACAGTCCACCATCACCACCTGCTGCTGCTGCTGCACCTACAGGATCACCTCCCCCACAGTCCACCATCATATGTTGCTGCTGCTGTTGTTGCTGCTGCACCTAAGGAATCAACTCCCCCACAGTCCACCACCACTCTGCAGCTGCACCTACAGGATCAACTACCCCACAGTCCACCACCACCTGCTGCTGCACCTACAGGATCACCCTCCCCACAGTCCACCACCACCACCTGCTGCTGCCACTGCACCTACAGGATCACCTCCCCAGCAGTCCACCACCACCTGCTGCTGGTGCTGCACCTACAAGAAAAACTCCCCCACAGTCCACCACCACCATCTTGCTGTTATTGCTGCACCTACAGGATCATCTCCCCCACAGTCCATCACCACCACCTGCTGTTGCTGCTACACCTACAGGATCACCTCCCCCACAATCCACCTCCACCTGCTGTTGCTGCACCTACAGGATCAACTCCCCCACAGTATACCACCACCACCTGCAGCTGCTGCTGCACCTACAGGATCAACTCCCCACAGTCCACCACCACCCACCTGCTGCTGCTGCACCTACAGGATCAACTCCCCCACAGTCCACCACCGCCACCTGCTGCTGCTACTGTTATTGTTGTTGTTGCTGCTGCTGCTGCTACTTTACCTACAGGATCAACTCCCCCACAGTCCTCCACCGCCACCTGCTGCTACTGCTGCTGCACCTACAGGATCAACTACCCCAAAGTACACTACCACCACCTGCTGCTGCTGCTGTTCTTGTTGTTGTTGTTGTTGCTGCTGCTGCTGTACCTACAGGATGAACTCCCCCAGAGTACACTACCACCACCACCAGCTGCTGCTGCTGCAGCTGCTGCACCTACAGGATCAACTCCCCCACAGTCAACCATCACCACCTGCTGCTGCTGCACCTACAGGATCAACTCCCCCACAGTCCACTACCACCACCTGATGCTGCTGCTGCTGCTGCTGCTGCTGCACCCACAGGATCAACTCCCACAGGCTGCCGCCACCACCACCTGCTGCTGCTGCTGCTGCTGCTGCTGCTGCTGCTGTTGCTGCTTTTGTTGCTGCTGCTGCTGTTGTTGTTGTTGCTGCTGCTGCACCTACAGGATCAACTCCCCCAAAGACCACTACCACCACCTGCTACTGCGGCTGCACCTACAGGATCAACTCCCCCACAGTCCACTACCATCACTTGCTGCTGCTGCATCTACAGGATCAACTCCCCCACAGTCTACTACCACCACCTGCTGCTGCTGCTGCATCTACAGGATCAACTCCCCCACAGTCTACTACCACCACCTGCTGCTGCTGCACCTACAGGATCAACTTCCCCACAGTCTACTACCATCACCTGCTGCTGCTGCATCTACAGGATCAACTCCCCCACAGTCTACTACCATCACCTGCTGCTGCAGCATCTACAGGATCAACTCCCCCACAGTCTACTACCACCACCTGCTGCTGCTGCTGCTTATGCTGTTGTTGTTGTTGTTGTTGTTGTTGTTGATGCTGTTGCTGTTGCTGCTGCTGCTGCACCTACAGGATCAACTCCACCACAGTCCACCACCACCTGCTGCTGCTGCTGCACCTACAGGATCAACTCTCATGTCCAACACCACTACCTTCTGTTGCACTTACAGGATCACCTCCCATAGTCCACCACACTCACCACCTGCTGCTGCTGCTGCACCTACAGGATCAACTCCCCATAGTCCACCATCACCACCTGCTGTTGCTGCTGCACCTACAGGATCACCTCCCCCACAGTCCACTACCACCATCACCTGTTGCTCCTGCTGTTGTTGCTGCTGCACCTAAGGAATCAACTCCCCCACAGTCCACCACCACTCTGCAGCTACACGTACAGGATCAACTACCCCACAGTCCACCACCACCTGCTGCTACACCTACAGGATCACCTCCCCCACAGTCCACCACCACCACCTGCTGCTGCCACTGCACCCACAGGATCACTTCCCACAGTCCACCACCACCTGCCGCTGCTGCTGCACCTACAGGTCAACTCCCACAGTCTACCACCACCATCCTGCTGCTGCACCCACAGGATCACCCCACAGTCCACCACCACCTGCAGCTGCGGCTGTACCTACAAGATCACCTCCCCCACAGTCCACCATCACCACCTGCTGCCATTGCAAATACAGGATCATCTCACCCACAGTCCACCACCACCATCCTGCTGTTGCTGCTGCACATACAAGATCACCTCCCCCACAGTCCACCACCACCTGCTGCTGCGGCTGTACCTACAAGATCACCTCCCCCACAGTCCACCATCACCACCTGCTGCCATTGCAAATACAGGATCAACTCCCCCACAGCCCAATACCAGCACCTGCTACTGCTGCTCCTGCTGCACCTACAGGATCAACTCCACCACAGTCAACCACCACAACCTGTTGCTGATGCTGCAGCTACAGGATCACCTACCTCACAGGCCACCACCTGCTGTTGCTGCAGCTGCACCTTCAGGATCAATTCCCCTACAGGCCGCCACCACCACCACCTGCTGCTGCTGCTGCACCTACAGGATCAACTCCCCCACAGTCCACCACCATCACCTGCTCATGCTGCACCTACAGGATCACCTCCCCCATAGTCCACTGCCACCACCTGCTGCACCTAGAGGATTAACTTCCCCACAGCCCACTACCACCACTTACTGCTGCTGCTGCACCTACAGGATTACCTCCCCCATAGTCCACCACCACCACCTGCTGCTGTTGCACCTACAGGATTACCTCCCCCCAGTCCACCACTACCACCTGCTGCTGCTGCATCTACAGAATCAACTCCTCCACAGTCCACCACCTCCTCCTCCTGCCCCTACAGAATCAACTCTCCCACAGTCCACCACCACCAACTGCTGCTGCTACACCTACAGGATCAACTCCGCCACAGTCCACCACCACCTACCGCTGCTCCTACAGGATCAACTCCCCCACAGGCCACCACCACCACGTGCTGTTGCTGCTGCACCTACAGGATCAACTCCCCCACAGTCCACTACCACCACCTGCTGCTGTTCCTGCTGCTGCTTTTGATGCTTCACCTACAGGATCACCTCCCCCATAGTCCTCCACCACTACCTGCTGCTGCTGCTGCTGCACCTATCCCATATAGTTCACCACCACCACCTGCTGCTGCACCTACAGGATCATTTTCCCCACAGGCCACCACCACTACCTGCTGCTGCTGCACCTACAGGATCACCTCCCATATAGTTAACCACCACCACCTGCTGCTGCACCTACAGGATCACCTCCCCCACAGTCCACCACCACCATCTTCTGCTGCTGCACTTACAGGATCACCTTCCCCATAGTCCACCACAACCACCTGCTGCTGCTGCTCCACCTACAGGATCACCTCTCCCATAGTCCACCACCACTTCCTGCTGCTGCACCTACAGGATCAACTCCCCCACAGGCCACCTGCTGCTGATGCTGCAGCTACAGGATCAATTCCCCCACAGGCCACCACCACCACCTGCTGCTGCTGCTGCA
>NW_024742593.1:0-9377 GCF_018991925.1 Homarus americanus
AATTGTGTTGAATAATGAAAAACTTTTAAAAACGTTTAATGATATTAACGTTGCTGATTCTACAAGTTATTTTATACAGAAAAAGTTCAATTTCTCTGATGCTAATGACAAAATACAAGACAAAACACAAAGAATCAATGAACAAGTAATATCACAATCAAGAGGAATTATTTCCAACCCATTATTTTTTATGGATGAAATAAATGCAGGTATAAATATAGCAACAAGTTCTGTATTTAATGCCAGAAAGTGGAGTGAAAAGAAAGAATACACTAAAATAATAAATAGAGATTTTTACATGTCTCAAGAAGTATTTTCTAAAACACGTATGATGTGTTTTAAAGCAGATTTTGTAGAACTCGGAACAGACATTAACGGTAGAGGATATATTGTAAGAAAAAGTAATAGTAGTATTATTACGGATGTACACGTATGTGTAGACAAAGAGCAAGATCTTACAATTAGGTTTCCCTATGACAACGAAGGAAATGGAAAGTCTTTATATATTTACATGCCGTATAAACCAGCAACCAAAATACAGTTAGTAAAAGTGGCGAGGAAGTTTGCTAACAACCGTGGAGCCCTGGAGAAAAGTTTATTATCCTTCAAAAAAGTGTATTCAAATATTCAACATATTCCCATATTTAATATAAAGAGTTGCTACCGCAATATGAATAACATTGTTCGAAATGTTTCGTTCATTGCTGAGAGCCTAGACTACAGCTATATTGTAAATAATAATTGTTTATCTATAATTAACACTTCAATGTTAATTAATGGAGATTGTGTAGATAGAAAGTTGACTACTACCACCACATATAATAATGTACAAGATGTTCGATGTGGAGTGAACATCTTCATTGATAGACCATTTCTTTTTTGTAATCTAGATCAGAATAATAAAATAATTAATATAGGTATTTTTGTAAAACCACACATTTAATAAATAGTAATTTACTGTTGTATATATAATTTTAGTGTATTACAAATATTCAAATATTCCCATATTTAATATACAGCAGAGTAACATAGAAAAATGTTTTGTTCATTGCTGAGAGCCTGAGATGACAGCTATATTGTAAATAATAATTATATCTATAATTAATACTTCAATGTTTCCCATATTTAATATACAGCAATATGAGTACATTAGTTAGAAAAATGTTTTGTTCATTGCTGAGAGCCTTAGATGACAGTTATATTGTAAATAATAATTATGAATAATTATTTATCTATAATTAATACTTCAATGTTAAATAATGGAGATGAAGTAGATAGAAAGTGGACTACTACCACCACATATAATATGTGGAGTGAACATCTTCATTGATAAACCATTTCTTTTTTGTAATCTAGATCAGAATAATAAAATAATTAATATAGGTATTTTTGTGAAACTACACATTAAATAAATAGTAATTGGGTCATATATATAATTTTATTTACCTTATCACTCTACATATTACTTAAGGAGGGACTGCAGTATAAATTATTTTTAATCATTACTATTTAATATGGATATTTTAACAAGAAATGTGATAATGGTTTTAATTAGTAAAGTGTAAGGTAATATGAATATTATTAAATCTTTACCCAAGCAACTTAATATTCCTAAACGAGAATATAATTTGAAATATATTGATATCGGTAAAACTAGGCCGCCAATAAAAAAAACCTTTATATCTTATGGTCTTCTCTATATAGACGCAACGGAGTGTAGTTTATATACTAAAAATGAAATTATTGAAAAGTGTAAAATTTTGGTGGTATTTTCACCACCCTATCCTTTTCAGGTACTTATGATGAATAATCGAAATAATAATAGAAATAATGTAATAATTTCAGAACAGAAAATAACTATGGCTGAATATTATAACATTTTTCATTTTATGTTTGCAAACGAAGGAAACACGACAGAATGTCAATATGTTCCACCTCGTGGTCGTTGTGAAAAGATTGATAAACATAATAAAATGACAACTAAAATTAGAGAATTTATTGAAGAGAGTGGTTGTATACATAAAAGTTTTAGTTATTTTCTTTCATTAGATAATGATACCCTTCCTAAAATTATAGATCAATAGATAGGATTGGACGGTAAAAGTTACAAATGTAATTATAGTTTATTAATAGAAACACGTAAAAAAGAAAATTTGATTCGTCTTCATAATAAAAATAGGTTAAATTTTATTTTAAATACATTACAGAGCACTGACCTAGATGCGATCAAAAAATATAAAAAACGTTATTGGTATAATTTTAAATTAGATAAACAGAAGTGGCCTATTTTTGTGAATTTAAAGGAAGCAATACAACATATAAATAATGATCGTCTACCAAACAGTGGTCAATTAAATTTAGAATTAATTGTATTTCATATATTAAAAACAATAGAGGGAAATAGGTATAAATGACAGTTGACAATAATCTCAAACAATTCAGTAATAATGATGATGAAAATATTTCGGATGTAGAAAATGATAGTGATGTCAATATTAATGATAATGATTATATACCTTTACCTGAAAAACCGTCATTAGCGTGCATGCGATTTGCAAATCAATTATTAACTGAATCTTATCCATCACTCACATCTAACACAATTGCTGCTGCTGCTACTTCAACAGGGGCAGGTAATTCTTCAGTTACAACGTACTTGAATCCATACAATAATAATTCTCCTCACAATCTAAGGTCCTTTTCATCACCTTATACAATAATGTTTATATTTTTAATATTTTCATACGTATATATATTTATTTTAAATTTTCTATTTATATTTCCAAAACTAAAAGATTTTATGAATTTTTAAATTTTTAACTATATAAAAATAAAACCGAAAGTATGAATATAATTGTATTTTTAATTCTTTCTGGTACATTTATAATAAATATACTTTATTTTATTTTATATAACAAAGAAAAAAAAAATTTCTTTTAATATATGAACTAGCAACAGTTTATTGGAGAAACAAAAATGGCTATAGTAATAATGTTATTATTCTCCCTGTATCCATACACTACTGCTGAAACTAGAAAAGATTGGATCCCATATATTATAAAAAACCAGTCCCCTTCGTCACATTTCTGGATTATCACCCACCTTTCGAGAATATCTGGTTGACAAGAAATCCATTTACAAAACAAGAGATTAAGGATAATAAAGCCACATTGAATTTACCACAAGGATCTTATTTTACAATTGCCTGTGGAGCATGTTTTCAAAGAAATTATTTTAAAAATATCATAATACAACCAATAATCATAACAACACCACCTTTGGGTACTCAAAATACAAGCATTGTTATACGGAAGAAGGATTTTTTTTTATATACTTGTATAAAAATTGGGTTTTATACAAGAGTGGACTATAAAAACAATGATGGAAATATTGTATGTACACTGAAGAGATTTCATGCAACTCCTATTCAAGAAAGAATTAACTATAAGAAAATTTCAAAGAATCCGAACCGCCGCCGCACTGTGACTGTGAAGAAATACACTAAAGGAATGCTACTCTCTTGTTTTTATCCGAATTTCCACAATCGTACAAGACCAATTATTCGTGTGTGGTGGTGGTGGGAAAATACTAGTAACACCACTACAAATGACACTATCATTATTCCAACCTCTGTATCTGTTACATATTTATCCAAGATACTTACGAATAATCCAGAATTAGTGAATAAGGAGAAATTGAAGGAATCCCTTTTTTTTATTACTTTGGGATGTACTGTTTATTCTCCCGAACAATATATAAACGAAAACGAAATACATTATAATATATCGTCATCTATATTATCATATATGATAAATAAATCTACAAAGATAGATTACCATATAATATAAATATTTTCCTTTATTTTGGTAATTTTCCTTCCTCTGTATATATAAACAGGGAATATACTATACTCAATCATTATCACACAGCACACAGTACAGTCATCTACAAACTAGCTAGCCGCCATCCAACAATCAAAAAGGAGAATAATTATGGCTACCAAGGATCTTTCAGTTGATTTTTATTGTTTGGAGAGTGACAATGATAAACTGAAATATAATATATTTCAGATACCGAGACTCTCTCACGACGATGAAGAAAAAGGAGAAAGAAAAGGATTTAAAGGAGGACTTTTATCAACAACTAGGAATATAGTATTTGTTGATACATCATTTTCTATGAAAAATAGTTTGGAAACACTCCACTTAGCTTGGGAAGAGCATATAAAACCTAAATTAAAGGGTAATGTAACTGATATTTACCACTTTGGAAGTTTTGTGGAATGTATTAGGTTTAATGAACAAGAAGACCCATCTTTATTTAATACTGAACGGCAGTTGAAAAGTTTGATATATAATAATAGGAATAGTACCAATTTAATTGGTGCCCTAGAGCAATTGATGAGGAATATGAAGGATTATGAACATAATTGTATACATCAAAGAGGTCGAGTACGAGTGTTCCTGATTACAGACGGAATTAATAATGGGACATCTAATAATTTTTCGACACCTGAAGATGTAGTAAATCACATGAAGTGCATGAAAACAAAAACATGTGAAATTTTTATACTTGGAATAGGGGAAGATTTTCCAGTATATTTGAGTGTAAATTTACGTTCTAATTTACATAATGGTCCAACTAATATACCCATTATTTTTTATACTGAAAATGATGATGGAATATGTTATCAAATGAAATGCATCAGTGATTATATATTAGAAAATCATCAAGGAATGTTTACTCAACAACAACCACCTTGTAGAAAAAGAAGAAATATTTTGCATGTTATCCCCATAAAATTGAATGGGATACCTCTTCTGCAAATATTTTATCCAGGCGAGTGGGTTATTTCCTCTACTGCAGCCATAGATGATCATGAAGAAGACAACAAATATTACATATTAAAGGACGAAATGACGGGTATGTTGTATAGACTGAAACCCCAGGTATCGCATTCTCAATATCCACTTTTACCATTAAAGTTACTAGAAATAGTAATTAATCAATGGTTTAGTAAACTGATTGAAGATAGTCAAAAGAGAGAAGGATTAACGATATCTAATATAAATACTATATTCGAACATATTAAGCAGTTAGTAAATAGAAGATGCCAACAAATTGGAAGAGAAGGAAACACATTTTTGGCATTATTTCACAGAAAGTACAAATCAACCTACGAGATAATTTTAAAGAAAAAAATACTATCATCACATGATTTAATCCGAGGTATCCTTCATGTTAGTGATGTTACATCTCACGGAAAATATGCAGTGACAGCCCTCCGATTAAAAGGATTTAATGAGCCTAACGAGCATGAAAAATCATGTGAAGAATTCAAACGTATATATAATCTAGAAAAAGATAAGATAAAGGCATATAAAGTAGATAGTAATAATGAGGTTTGTTTTATTAATTTATCATCTATGATAACAGAAATGCA
The DNA here is from genome assembly GCF_018991925.1 of Homarus americanus. Taxonomy (NCBI): domain Eukaryota; kingdom Metazoa; phylum Arthropoda; class Malacostraca; order Decapoda; family Nephropidae; genus Homarus; species Homarus americanus. The sequence continues at coordinate 5,444 of NW_024742593.1, forward strand.
GGATGATGAATTTACAGACAAACTCGATTACTTATCTCGAGAGGAGCTATATGCTACATTTTCTGTGGCTGGTATACCAGTTTACTTAGTTGCAAGAGACGCCACTGTCATGAACCCTTGGACTGTGCAGATCACTAATGTAGTAGTTGGTGTAAAGGGATGTATTTCACAGACTGGATTGGACATGCTAATGACGAATAAGAATGCGTCACAAGAAATTGAGTTAACGAAAGGTGATCCTAACACGTTGGTAAATGCGGTAGTTCCGGTATTTTCAATGAGTGAGATTCCTTTAATGAAACCTTTCATGTCAACTACACTTATGGCTGGACTCTTAGCTTATACCACAATGAGGAATCCTGCTATTAAAGATTTTAACATACATTTGGCTAGTTTGAGTGCGGTGTGGATTAATATTATTCATAATTTTCCCTCGACGAGGGAAAGACCCGAATATGTGAATAAAATAATTGAAAAAATTGTGACTACTGCCAAGATGTATTTGTATGAGTGCGAAAAGGTAAGACCTCGCTTATCTCTCTATCTTTCAACCCTGTTATATCCAATATATCCGGATTATAATGGCGATATCGAGAAAGAGAGTGATGTACACTGTCAACTTTTGATGACTGAGAGTATAGAAGATGATTTAGTAACGGGTCTACCCAAGTTTAAATGCGAAAGTCTTTTAAAACCAATGTTCCTCGCCTTTGTTGGAGATGTATCTAATAAGTGGAAACAGATTACCATTGAAAAATTTATCCACTTATTGAAAATTGAATGGTTGGGACGATGTATTGACCGACAAAAAGTAATTGATAAATATTTTGATGTGAATATTGCTGCAATAGTGGATGAAATAATGAAAATAAATGGAAGAGTCAAAAAGGATTTTAGTATAGAAAATTTTTATACACCTCAGGAAGTGCGAAAATATGCTCGTAAAAGTCTAAAGGCAGTTATAAAGGAAAATAATTTTGGTATATTGCAGTTTTTACATAATAATATCCATTTGAATTTTTGTGCTATTGGAGGCTTGAAACGGCCAAGTTCTGCCGGAGATGTGACCTTATGTTGGATTATTAGGTAATGCATGTCAACAGAAACAATGTCCCTATTATTTACAACCTCGACTTAATGGATTTGGTGATCATATTGCTGCTGAAAGAATAAGCAAAAGGGACAACTTCGCCCATTGTCTTCATAAATCTATGAGTCAATTAAGTATGTTTGATAATGCTGATTATATTAGTGTAATAAAGGATGTATTAACAAGAAAATCTCTGTACAAAAAAAACACAGAAAGTTATAGTAGTAGATTTATGGAGATATGTTTTGATACTTCATCATTAAATAAAAATAATCCCATGTGGCAAAGAATATCAGAATGTCTAAATAAATATAGAAGTTTTAGAAAAAGGAGTTAGTTAGCCAATAATATTTTTAAAATGTATTTTTATAAAAAAATTATAAATTTTTACTTTTATCATATAAAACAAATCCCATGTGGTAAAGATCTAAATAAAATATAGAAGCCAAGCCAATAATATTTTTAAATCAAAATATTTAGAAAAAGGAGTTAGCCAGCCAATAATTAATATGTATAAAAAATGTATGTTTAGAATTACCATAAAAAATGTTTATTTTTTGTAAAAAAGGGAAAAAATAAAAATAAAATTCTAACATTCATTTTATTTCCAATTCCAATTATAATTTTGTGACTCGTAGAGCATAACAACCAGGTAAGCGACAGATTGGTGTACAGGAAGCTGATTGACATGATGAACTGTGAGCAATTACTTGCAGGAAAACCATCTTATGTTGATTGAAAACAGAATACAGCCTGAAGGCATTAAGTTGACAATAAAATACTTCATTTTTGTCAATTTTCCCTGCCTGCAATATCTGAAATAAAAAAAAATAAATACAAAAATAAAATGTTTGGTTGTGTTTTCGTACATAGTACACAGATTCAATAAAATGGGGTTGCTTATAAATACAACAGTCAGTGTGAAAATTGGGGAACACAGAGCAGTATATACTTACTCTACTCCTCCACCTACCTACCTTCAAGACGCACATTTTGGAAGTGAGTTTACAACCCACTCGAAGGATATTTATAGGATATGGAGCAGCCGGAGCTGGAGCAATATAACATCAAATGGAATAATCATCAAAGTAGTATCATCTCCATGTTTTGCCAGCTGTACAATCAAAAGGCTTTTACAGACGTTACCCTCTCCTGTAACAAGGATTCCTTCGCCGTTCACAAGGTGATCTTGATGACATGTAGCCCTATCTTTTATGAGCTCATTCTCTTGGATCTTGATAAACACCCAATATTCCATTTAGGTGACATATCTCCTAAATATATAAAAGAGTTAATTTCCTTTATGTATCGGGGAGAGATTAACATCCATAAGAACGAACTCTCCAACTTTCTTAAAATAGCAAAGGGTTTAAAGATCAAGGGATTATATAATGATGATATACAAAATACAATAATAGGATACCCACCCACAATACAGCAGCAGCAGTCCACATACGGAGCACCCATAGAGCAACAACCTACATACGGACCACCCACAATACAGCATCAGTCCACATACGGACCACCCATAGAGCAACAACCTACATACGAACAACCCATAGAGGCTATAGAGAAGCAACATACATATGGACAACCAATCGATCAGCAGCTTACATATGGGCAACCAATTTATCAGCAGCATACATATGGACAACCAATAGAGCAGCAACCACTCATTGAGTCCACATCCACATATGGACCACCCATAGTGCCACAGTCCACATCGACATATGGACCACCCATAGTGCCACAGTCTACATCTGGACCACCTATAGTGCCACAGTCTACATCTGGACCACCAATAGTGCCACAATCTACATCTGGACCACCAATAGTGCCAACATCTGGACCACCCATAGTGCCACAGTCTACATCTGGACCACCAATAGTGCACAGACCACCCACAATACAGCAGCAGTCCACATACGGACCACCCATAGAGCAACAACCTACATACGAACAACCCATAGAGGCTATAGAGAAGCAACATACATATGGACAACCAATCGATCAGCAGCTTACATATGGGCAACCAATTTATCAGCAGCATACATATGGACAACCAATAGAGCAGCAACCACTCATTGAGTCCACATCCACATATGGACCACCCATAGTGCCACAGTCCACATCGACATATGGACCACCCATAGTGCCACAGTCTACATATGGACCACCCATAGTGCCACAGTCTACATATGGACCACCAATAGTGCCACAGTCTCCATCTGGACCACCAATAGTGCCACAGTCTACATATGGACCACCAATAGTGCCACAGTCTACATCTGGACCACCAATAGTGCCACAGTCTACATCTGGACCACCCATAGTGCCACAGTCTACATCTGGACCACCAATAGTGCACAGACCACCCACAATACAGCAGCAGTCCACATACGGACCACCCATAGAGCAACAACCTACATACGAACAACCCATAGAGGCTATAGAGAAGCAACATACATATGGACAACCAATCGATCAGCAGCTTACATATGGGCAACCAATTTATCAGCAGCATACATATGGACAACCAATAGAGCAGCAACCACTCATTGAACCCAGAATGAAGAAACCGAGAATGAAGCAGCAGTCCACATACGAACCACAATCCACATATGGACCACCCATAGTGCCACAGTCCGGACCACCCATAGTGCCACAGTCCACATCCACATATGGACCACCCATAGTGCCACAGTCCACATCCACATATGGACCACCCATAGTGCCACAGTCCACATCCACATATGGACCACCCATAGTGCCACAGTCTACATCTGGACCACCACCACCAATAGTGCCACAATCTACATCTGAACCACCAATAGTACAACAGTC
>NW_024742594.1:0-14554 GCF_018991925.1 Homarus americanus
AGTTAAAAATATAACAAAAAAGAACTTACTAAAAAAAAAGTACTAGCTGTTAGCACTGGTTCCTGTGACTTCTCCTGACAGTACATCTTTGTGCATTTACTGCTGTTCACATATGCAGCTGCAAAATGCTGTGCAGGAAAGTCCACAGCGAAAGCATTTGCATCTCTGGTTGCAGTCTTTCTTACAGGAACATTTGGTCAGCTCCTGACAGCATGTCGCAATCGGGGGAAGAGTCGTCCAACGTATCTGCCATGCCTCTCCCTTCTGCGTCCATCCCCAGTTAACAGGACTGTTGGTTTCTGGATTTGGAGATTGTTGCCTGGAACCAGATGATACCAGCCTGGTAGGCAACCCGCTTTGAATGTTCCTTGAGGGCTGCCTGGGTTGGTGGAATGGAGTCATATGGTCTCTGATTGCGGGAAAAGAGATTGAGTCTTGCCTCATCTACACCAGTGGCTGCACTAGATCTGTCGTACATGAAGACAACAAATCTTTCCAGCTTCTGTAGGTCAACATCAGCAACTGTTGTTGGACAATGGCTGAGTTTGGTGAATGTTTCTGAAACTTCATCACAGACATTCCATGTCTGCTATGCAGATTTATTTCCTTTCCCGCGGAAGCCAGACACAACGTCACAGTCAGCGAAAGCATGAAAGTATAGGATCCCACTAGCTTTCTTAGGCCCTATCGCAGAAACTACATCATGAACTGGAATCCACCGATGACTGGCTCCTTGGCCAAAGGCAATCCACATGTTATCAGGCCAATGCCATTGGATTTGTTTTGCCAGGGCATACAGTGGCTGGTCAGCAGCTATGACTAGGATCTGACCTGGGTTCAGAAAAGACACTGTATCACGAACCTTTTCAATGACATGCTTGATGGTTGCCACAGAGTGTGCCTGATCTCGAAGCAGGGGAAGCAGAGACGTAATGCTCACTTCAAATGGCTGACTCCTCTTCTGTGTTGCATGGTGAGCTGCCCACGTGATGCAGACTTCATCAGCCACATCCTCAGTGAGCAAGACCTCTTCCAGCCAAGCATACATTTCCTGCAGGTGTGATTGGATTGACTCAGGTGCTGGCAATGACTGAGGTGCTACCAAGGGAGGATTGGGATTCTTCATAATATAAACTGGTCGGACATTGGTGAATACCTCTGGAAGCTCAGGAACTTTCTTGACCATCGTATCTGCATTCCATCTGAGTGGCTCACACTCCTCACCAGCCTGCTCAGGGCTTGGATGTTGGAAGATGGACACACTGGTCCCATGGAAGGACGTTTTGGCCGTAGTCGCAGTGGGGTTGTGGTCAATTTTGTCCACTGCTGAAGTCGTGAACAACTGCTTCCTCAAGATTGGTGGACACACCACTCCATCTTCCACGTACTGGCATACAACTGCTTCTACTAGCTGGGCTGATAATTGTAGAACTCTGTCATATGAAATGCTGACCCCATTTTCATGCAGCATGTCGATGCGCTGCCTCTTTCTTGTCTTAGCAAACACAGACATGCCGACGTAGATAGCAAAAGGTGTCTCATGATCCTTGGAGTGTCTGTGAATTTGTGTTCTTACCTTGTAGTTGGCAAAGCAGTTTTACTGTAAGAGCTGTGACATAACAAGGTCAGACTTCGATGCACGATGCTGGAGTTGGGATTTGATATCTGCACCATGTTCGATCATGCATACAAATTGAAGCAGTGATGGTGGAACAGCCTGTTCAATGCATCCTTCATGAAATGTACTGCTGAAGTGTGACTTGTGCTGAAGCATGTCCCGTCGTATCATCCCAGCAGCCCTGGCCAGATTGATAGCGTCACCGTATTTGCTTGCTTGTGCCAGGATTGAGCCAACATCCTTCTCAAAGGCCAGTAGGATATCTCTTCCTTGGTGATGAGCTTGCAGCTGGAGGATGTGAAAAAGCAGCTGGTCCTTCAGTCGAGTAGCATGAACAACGGGCGATCCAACACCCAGCTGCTCAAGTCTCTGTCTGTAGAGTGTGACCAGGTCAGCAAGTCTGAAAATGGGTGGTTCAGTACCTTCACTAGAAGCTTTCATCTGAGTGATGTAAGTGACCAGTTCAGAGAAAATAGTTGGGTATGCGTCCTTGTTCAGATAAAGCTCTTGTGCTTCTTCTTGCTCAAGAGCATTTCGGTGTGTTCTTTCTCGGTTTCATTGTCATTGCATGTCTTATGTCATCTCCCGAAGCTTCTTCCTCACATAGAAAGCATTCTGTTGCTTTGGGGTCTCTGACCATTCGTGGAATCTTGCTACTGCTGCTCTCCTCTGTAGCAACTGCAGAGGTTCGCCTTTTCTGAGCTCTATTTAATTTGTGTTGTTGAACAGAAGTCTGCAACTCTCATGATACTGTGCCTTGTTTCTCCTCAAGGTCTCCTCTATCCCATCATCTTCAACAAATCTTGCAGGGTCAAGCTTGATTGGCAGTGCATTGATTGAATGAAATAAAGGAATATTCCTTGCCAAGCTCTTGTAACCGTCATCTCCTTTTTTGGCAGGATTTGCATGTGGAGATTTAAGATCTTCCTTCTTATCCTGTTGACAAAGACAACACTTTCCCCAGTCAGTGAGGAATGATTTGTTGGTAGATTTTGTGTCCATAATTATTTTTGATCTTCAGGGCCGAGGGTTTATCCTTTTACCACCCTGATGAGCACTTTCTTGTATGGGGTACAACTAGGTTCATGCCTTTTGCCCTACACCTAGTCCGATCGTTCATCCAGTGTTGTTAGTCCCGTGCGATCTGTACACCATCCAGATAACTAAAACCCCGTTATCCTTGGCTCGGCTCTCCCGCGCTGGCACATCCTGTCAATTCAGGTGCGGCTGCTTAACTGATTTGGGGTTGGTTAAGCAGCATTTGGGACACTAAGCTGTTGCAGTATGACATGCTTTTTCTTAGCTGACACTGAACCCTATGTTGGGTTGCACAGCAGTGATGTCACCAGTGTGTCCTGGTAGTGCCCGACAATCACTCCCTCACATGCAGAGACCCTCTGCATGCTACCCTCACCTAGTTGGAAAAAACATAGAACCAGTACATAAAACCAGTCATAAATAAGACAAATATATATCTGAGAGTATCAGAAATAGAAAAAAAATCATCTGAGTATTCTTGAAAACATACATATCGACACTAAGATCATTTAGATTGACCAACTACATCAATTTATATAAAAAAAAACATCTTTCGAAGGTCAATTTGGCAGCCATCTTGAAAAATGGCCGCCATCTTGGAATTCCAAATGGCCAATCCGGCAGATTTGACAAGTAGCCCCTATGGTATGATCATGCCAAATTTCATGCTTGTATCACCATTTGCACGATTTTTCCATTATCCACTCTACTATTATCGTTTCCCAGTATTTTAACTTCTGCCCAAAGTTCTTCTCTTTTCTTGTGGTGTCGAGGTTGTTTGTTAGTTCATTCCACATCCTTTGGTGTGCTGCTAGAATTTTCATCTCTTACTTTTTGTTGAATTTGCGTTAAGTTGGCTCTACTCCTGTGTTCACTACTTAGCATTACCAATCCTAACTCTCCCTGACTTCTGAACCCCGAACACTGAGCTCTGAATTCAAAGTATTCGCCCAGTGAGTGAGTGGGAGGGAGAGGGGAGAGTGTGATGGGGTAGGTGTCTTTCTGTGTGTGTGTGTTGGGGAGGGGGCGAATGTACAACCCTGTAAATGTATTCAACACATTTTATATCATTATGTCTAAATCAAATGTAAGTCTGTATATTTTCAGCCACCGGCTGCAACTCTATTAATAAACCGGTTATTATTATTTATTATTTTTTTTAAATGCCGAATAATGTTTTGACAATGCCGACGGGATTTCCTCAGCTGAATGTAATCTTCTAGTGCTAGCCAGATGAAGATACTAAAGTTACAACAAGATGAGGGGGAATGAATTCATGCTCTAAGTAAGGTGTTCCTTTGTAAAATGGGACATTTATACGGAAACGGATTATGGATATGTTTGAGTCAATATCCTGTAGGAGAAGCGAAGTTTAGTTTGACACCATGACTAAGAACAGCAACTTCCCAGCTGAATAAAATCGTCTAATGGTAACCAGAATAAAATAGATAAGACGACAGCGCACTGAAGGGATTAATTAGCAATCAAAATAATCGGGAAATGGGCACCACATTTACTGTAATACAAATTTTATGTAAAAATAGGTTCAGTTGGTAGCTCTCTGATATAGAATCAGCAAATCACATAGTTCAATTGTGCCAAACAGTGAGGTTAAGTGGGCAATTAACCAGATCGCTATTATTTGGCATTAAACTGTTATTATTTTATTGTCTAATCATCGCTGCATATAACACCACCCATCATCACTACATATAACAACATCCATCATCACTACGTATAACACCATCCATCATCACTACATATAACACAATCCATCATCACTACATATAACACCACCCATCATCACTACATATAACAACATCCATCATCACTACATATGACACCATCCATCATCACTACATATAACACCATCCATCATCACTACATATAGCACCACCATCACTACCATCACTACTACCACCATCATCACTAACCACCACTACTACCACCATCATCATTACCACTACCATCATTACCACTACTATCAACCAATCTCTACCACCACCACTATCACCACAAGCATGCCGCTATCACCATCACCACCACTACCACTGTCACTACCACCGTCACCACCACCACTGCATATAACAACATCCATCGTCACTACATATAACACCATCCATCATCACTACATATAACACCATCCATCATCACTACAGATCGGTAAAGTAGTTTCCGAGATTCCCGTGCGGAAACACACACACACAAACAGAGATACTTCTTTGTTTAATATAGATAGATAGATCATCACTACATATAACACCACCCATCATCACTACATATAACATCATCCATCATCACTACATATAACATCATCCATCATCACTACATATAACACCATTCATCATCACTACATATAACATAATCCATCATCACTACATATAACACCATCGATCTACAGATCGGTAAAGTAGTTTCCAAGATTCTCATGCGGACACACATACACACACAAACACACAAACAAACACACACACACAGACATACCTCCTTGTTATATATATATATATATATGTAACCGGTCGGAATTTGCTGGACTTTAATTTCTCACTTGACTTGGGGTTTATTAAAATTTAATAGATGGTAAAGGCAGTGGAAGCGCCCCTTTGAGAAAAATCCCGAACCAGCACAAGAACACTTAAATCTACTACACAAAATGAACTGTCCGTGACCCGTGGAAGGATAGCGTCTGTGACTGGGATGAATGAGACACACTGTAAAATTTAGACACTTATATTCCCTCCAACACTACAAACACAATCAAATAATGGTACACCAATATGCGCACCTCTTAACTTAAACTTTAACACTACTCTGGGGAATAAAAGTTATACATGACATAGAAATTATTAGAAACACAGGCAACAATAAATTTAAAGTATTAAGAAATGTTAATTGCACATATGAACAGGCCTTAAGGGCTTTCACAAAATAATATCAGTCACTTAGGAAATGGTACTAAAAAATAAGAAATTAAATACTCCACAATGAATAGGCCTTAAGGGTCTTCAACAAAATAATATCAGTCAACAAAATTATAGCACCCCAACAGGTGTACACTTCCTAACCTAACCTAACCACTGCTCTGGGGAACAAGGTTATACCTGAGATCAGAATTATGAAGAATTAGAGGCATTAAAAGAATCAAATCACAGTATCACTCTGGTTCCACTTAATGGCACAAACATTCAAAAAAACACTACTATCAAAATTATTTAAGAAATATTAACTACACACGTCAAGATAATATCAGTCTGAGGAATGGTGTTAACTACACCCGTAATAAGGAAGATAAAATGTTCCTCTAGGTATCTCCTAGAGTCCTAGACTCACGGTCTCAGTGTGTGACCATTAATATACTCAGATAGCCTCAGTGTACTCCCAGTGCGTCCATGGGCAGGAAGAGAGTGAGCCAATCAGACCTTGTGCAGTTGAGAGAAACTTTAGCTTCCCGTTAGCAAGAGGGTTTCACTAGCTGCTCGGACATGTGGGGTTGTGCACCGGAGTGGTAAGAACTGATCACCCACTGCTGATGCTGGTCCCGTGTCGTGTTAGTTGTCGGGAGCACTCGTTCACTCAAGAGATCCTTTGCTACCCCGCTAAACAGTGACAGGCCTACACTGATCGGTCCAATGGCGACAATCGCCACCCTCAATCATCAACGGCAGTCAATCTCTCGCAGTCAACTCCGGTCAACTCCAGTCAACTCCAATCAAGTGGGTTCTGACGGAAACCCTGAAATGAACTCACTGTTAGCTCTAGTTTACTTTATCACTGCCCTATCTAACCCTGTCTGAGATCGAATGAGACTTACTTGTTATACTGCAATAGCGCAGCACAGGTGACTAGGCCACGTGACTATTTCTGATGGACGCGCGGAACGTCTTGTCTGTGTGAATGCTCTCCGGGACTGGCCTAGCCAGCCTCGCGTCTCCCCAAGGCGCTAGCTTGGGCCTACGTGATATATTTTCCGCCTAACTAATAACTCCTTGGGACACCCGTAACATTATTCAGACTGCTAAACGATCTATAATAATTTCAAATTCAATAATAGTCCCTTACTTCATGAATCGCATCATTATTAATTCGGTAAATTACATTTAATATCATATAGGCCTAGTTCCGCAATCTCTCGCTATTAGCAGGCAGCGCTCTCTCCCCTCAGATGACCTTGAACGCTCAGTATCGCTAATGGCGGGGCATTTGAAATTACTCTGAAATTTCTGAATATTACAATCGACCCCCCTAAAAAAAGACAGCACTGTCCTCATGTGCTGAGAAACATACATACGACCCCCCTAAAATTTGTTCTAAGGACTGCATCTCACCCCATTTGCTAAACGCAGCATTCCCGTCTTCTCTTCTCTCCTTTTCTCTCCCGCTAACACTCGACCCCCCTAAAAGAAAACAGCACTGCCCTCATGTGCTGAGAGAACAACTTAGAACCCACCTTCAACTCTGTACTATTCCACTCGCAGCTAGCAACTCCATTTCTTCCTAGCCCAACTCAATCCAACCAGAACATCACGCTCCTTTTTTGCCTGGCCCTTAACTAGAGAACCAATGTCAAAATTAATACCAGCCCAAAACAAACATGCTCTCCTTTGGCCTGGCCCTTGAATTAAGAGGAACCAGTGTCAAAAAAAATACTCAGTCCATCTCCAACATGCTCTCCTTTGCCTGGCCCTTGAACTAAGAGGAACCAGTGTAAAAAAAAATACACAGTCCAAAACAAACATGCTCTCCTTTTGCCTGGCCCTTGAGCTAAGAGGAACCAGTGTCAAAACAATACTCAGTCCAAAACAAACATCCTCTCCTTTTCCCTGGCCCTTGAGCTAAGAGGAACCAGTGTCAAAAATACTCAATCCACGTCTCCGAACCTCATGCCGGCAGACCAGCCCTCTGACAATGTACCAGTCCATATTAGTGAGGCCCTGGACATTATAACCGTACTCTCAATCCCGCTCATGACAGCAACTCAATCCCGCTCATGACAGCAATCACTACTCAACGCACATCTCTGACCTAACCATCTCTCCAATCCCCTCTGCCCTACTCACGACTCCTCCAACTCACCCTCGACAACCTGCCTTTTCTCATTACCATGCACACCTAAACTGTAATCGGTCGGCTTTGTCTTGTCTCTCAGCTGGAGGGCTCGATCGACCTCTCTAAACTACTTACGTACCCCTGTATTTTCCCACTTGGACCTGACACTTCCTTGACTGCTGGACGTGTGCCTGACATTCACCCCTTGTTTCCTTCCTGAACCGTTGAATGTGTGCCTGAAACTCCCACTTGAACCTGTTTACCCGTACTTGATAATCCCTCTTTAGGTCTCCGAACTCCTCTCTCAGCTGTACCAAGGTCTCGTGGCTCTCTCTCTTCCTCCTCATACACATCTCTTCTGTCAAGCCTAACCAGCTCAATCCGGGCGCAAGGATGAGCATCAGTGCGAGTTCAATCCCTACCATTACTAACAGACACATGATGGCGTTCATTATCCCAACCACAGAACTATCAGTCACGTCATTAAAAAATATGCTCTGCTACCATTTGTAACCCATCTGAATTTACTGGACCTTTAATTTCTCACTAGACTTGGGGTTTATTAAAGGTTATTAGATGGTAATTGCAGTGGAATAGCCCCTTTGAGAGAAATCCCGAACCAGCACAAGAACACTTAAATTTACTAAACAAAATGAATTGTCCGTGACCCGTGGAAGGATAGCGTCTGTGACTGAGATGAATGAGACACACTGTAAAAATTTAGACACTTATATTCCCTCCAACACTACAAAATCAATAATCAAATATGGTACACCAATATGCTACACTCTTAACTTAAACTTAAACACTACCTGGGGAATAAAAGTTATGAAGACAGAAATTATAGAAACACAGGCAACAATAAATTGCAGTATTAAGAAATGTTGTTTGCACACATGAACAGGCCTAAGGGTCTTCAACAAAAATAATATCAGTCACTGAGAATGGTAATAAAAAGATAAGAAATTAAATACTTACAATGAATAGGCCTCAAGGGCTTTCAGCAAATAATAATACTAACAAAATTATAGCACCCCAACAGATGCACACTTCCTAACCTAACTTAACCACTACTCTGGGGAACAAGGTTATACCTGAGATCAGAATTATGAAGAAAAATTAGATGCATTAAAAGAATCAAATCACAGTATCACTCAGGTTCCACTTAATGACACAAACATTCAAAAACAATACTATCAAAATTATTTAGGAACTATTAAACTACACACGTCAAGATAATATCAGTCTGAGGAATGGTATTTACTACACCCGTAATCAGGGAGAGAAAATGTTCCTCTAGGTATCTCCTAGAGACCTAGACTCAGGTCTCAGTGTGTGACCATTAGTTTACTCAGATAGCCTCAGTGTACTCCCAGTGCGTCCATAAAGCGGAAGGGAGTGAGCCAATCAGACCTGTACAGTTGAGAGAAGCTTTAGCTTCCCATTAGCAAGAGGGTTTCACTAAGCTGCTCGGGACATGTGGTGTTGTGCACCGAGTGGTAAGAACTGATCACCCACTGCTGATGCTGGTCCCGTGTCGTTTTAGTTGTCGGGAGCACTCGTTCACTCAAGAGATCCTTTGCTACCCCGCTAAACAGTGACAGGCCTACACTGATCGGTCCAATGGCGACAATCGCCACCCTCAATCATCAACGGCAGTCTCAAACGGCAGTCAATCTTCGCAGTCAACTCCGGTCAACTCCAATCAACCTGGTCAAGTGGGTTCGACGAAACCCCTGAAATGAACTCACTGTTAGCCTAGCTTCATTTTTATCACTGCCCTATCTAAATCCCGTCTGGAGATCGAATGAGACTACTTGTTATACTGCAATAGCGCGTTATTGCTGCGTGACTAGGCCACGTGACTATTTCTGGATGGACGCGCGCGGAACGTCTTGTCTGTGTGAATGTTTCCGACTGGCTTCAGCTAGCGTCGTAAGGTCTCCCTGAAGGCGCTAGCTTACCATGCGTGATATATTCGCCTAACTAATAACCTTGGGACACCCGTAACATTATTCAGACTGCTAAACGATCTATAATAATTTCAAATTCAATAATAGTCCCTTAACTTCATGAATCGCATCATTATTAATTCGGTAAATCACATTTAATATCATATAGGCCTAGTTCCGCAATCTCTCGCTACGAGCAGGCAGCGCTCCCTCCCCTCAGATGACCTTGAACGCTCAGTATCACTCATGGCGGGCATTTGAAATTACTCTGAAATTTCTGGATATCACATATATATATATATATATATATATATATATATATATATATATATATATATATATATATATATATATATATATATATATATATATATATACACCACCATTACAGTCCCTACTCCATCGCAACTACCATAGTCTCTAACGGTCACTTTCACTCTTCACTACTCCCCCTCTACAACCACATTTCCCCATTACCACCATCCCCCGCCCCATCACCACCATCCCCAGCCCCATCACTACCATTCCTCATCCCATCCCCCACCCAATCACCACCATCTCCCACCCTATCCCTTCCATCACTGGAGGGTCTAGTCGCTCGTCTGTTTCACCAGTTAACCTATGAAAGTGACTTTGCTGGTCACCACTTTCTGTGTTTGGTGGTGCCTGTGTGTATCTAAGCTACTGTGCCGAGTAGCATCTTTGTATGTAATTACGTGGTACCAATGCACGTGTTATGTGGCAACATTGCCCCGAGGCTGCCATTTGGCAATGCAGCCTCAGTCTGAATCCGTGGGTCGTGCATGGCACTTCATGCGCACGCTGCTTGTATCTCTCCTATCCGTTAATAAATGGACTTCAGTGTTACCCGGTGTTTCCCTACCCATCACTGCCTTCTTCAGGGAACACTTGGAACCTTCATGGCGTAGTGAGTAGGATTTTTGGACTTACAAGTGTTGTGAACAATGCCGACAGTTACATCTGCCGGTGATGCGCGTGTCGACTCCAGTGTGTTGTGTTGTGTTTCCTTGTGTTTCGCCGCGACGTGCAGTGTTGCGCCGTCACAGTGCGTTTTAGTGACGGTGGCAGTGTTAGTGTCAGTGTATTAGTGTGTCTAGAGCTGAGAGTTGAGCATTGGCTTGTTTTTGTGGTACCCACGGAGCACGCAGGCGTACACCCTTCTCGTGTGACATCCGGGGAGACACTAACGTTCTTACCTCCCACCCCATCCACACCCATCCTGGGAGGTGGAGAATGGTACCATCCGTCAGGCGCCGACGGAAGGTATCAGGACCCACCGACTGGGAAGGGCGTGAACTTCCATAAACCCCCAACTCCTCCCCGCCCATCCCCCATCCTCGCCCATCTCTGCACCCCTGGCATCCACACCCATCCCGGAAGGAGAATGGTACCATCCACCACCACAACGAAGGTACTGGTGACCCACCGACTGAAGAAGGGCGTGATCCTTCCCCAGTTTCCAGGGTCCTGATACCTTCCGTCGGCGCCTGACGGATGGCACCATTCTCCACCTCCCAGGATGGGTGTGGATGGGGGATGGGATTTTTTTATTATTATTATTTTTTGTGGGGGATGGGGGGTGGGGGGGATTCCACGCCCTTCCCAGTCGGTGGGTCCTGATACCTTCCGTTGGCAACTGGTGGATGGTACCATTCTCCTCCTCCGAGGATGGGCGAGGATAGACTGGGGGATGGGGGTTACTGGTGATGCATTTTTTTTTCCGAGATGACAGCTACCAACATCACTCCCCAGTTAAGGGCAGTGCAGGGATCAATGTCATGGTCGGAATGTCATTGTCGGGATGTCATGGTCTGTTTGTCACAGTTAAGGTCGAGATGACAGCTCCCAACATCACTTTCCAGTTAAGGGCAGTTCACTGATCAATGTCATACTCGTGAGTGTCTTGTGTCTAAGTTACCCACCCGAATGATCAGTTCAAATGAGCAACTGGCTGGGCCCAGCCTCGACCTGGTCCCGGCGGCGCTAGACGGTGGTACGTAGTTCGTCATGCCACCGCCAGGGGGTCTACTATCGGCTTTTCTGAAGGTCTATTTATGTTATGTTACGTTTGCGAGGTACGAGCGAAGTTAGCCTAAAACTACCTAGAATTAATTCACAGGAGGAATGACAAGACTAATAATCCTGGGTATTACGAACCTTGAATACAGAGACAGATTAAAGCACCTAAATTTGTACTCCCTCGAGAGACGTAGAGTGAGGGGCGATATGATCGAGGTGTATAAATGGATGTCAGGAAACTTGTACAAATGGATTTAAATAAGACAAATTTAGATTTAAGCGCTGCAGTTTGCTCCATTCTTATGTTCGTGTGTGTGTGTGTGTTTGGGTTGGTTGCCGCTGATATATTACAAAGACAGAAGTTGATAAATAAGTTTTATATACACTAACTCAAGATAAAGAAGGAATCGCCGTACAAATGAAAAGGAAGAGGAACACTTTGGTAAAAGAAGAAATAATAACAACTTGGAACATATTTCTGGTTGTTCCGCCTGAATTCAAACTCTGCTTTGTAACTCTTGTTGTCTAGCCGTCAACCTAATACTTCCTTGGGTCGCATCTGCTTTGACAATATATATTACATTATTTGTTTGTTGTATCTCGTGCATAAGGAAAGCTGCTTTTTTATGTAATACAGATTCACGTATAAACATATTACTGTTATGTATGTAAAATATATTTTTGTGTGTTTTTCTGTCTGTTTCTCTGTTTCTGTCTCAATCTCTCTCTGTCTGTCTGTTTCTGTCTGTCAGACAGACAAACAGACAGACAGAGATTGGGACTCAAAGACAGACAGAGACCAAGAGATACACACAGACAGACAGAGGCCAACAGACAGACGGACAGAGATAGTCAGACAGTCAGACAGACACAGAGACACACATACAAGAGAAAACATAGACAGGCATAGAGCGACAGACACACAGAGATAAACAGACAGACAGTGATAGGCAGACAGAGACAAGCAAGCAGAGACAGATAGAAAATGACAGACTGACAGACAAACAGAGACAAAGAGACAAACAGTCTGTCTGTCTGAATGACTGTCTCTGTTTGTTTGCCTGTCTGTCTGTTTGCTCAGTCTCTGTCTATCTCTGTTTGACTGTCTCTGTCTGTCTCCATATGTCTGCTTTTCTCTGTATGTCTGCATTTTTGTCTATCCTTGTCTGTGTGTGTCTCTGTCTATCTTTCTGTGTGTCTCCGTCTGTCTGAATGTGTGTCTATGTCTGTCTCTTTGTCTGTCTGTCAGTCTCTGTATGTCTGTCTGAGTGTCTATCTCTGTCAGTCTATTTCTGTCTCTGTATGTCTATGTCTTTCTCTCATTCGTTATTTGTCTTTCTGTTTCGGTCTATATGTCTGTCTGTCTCTGTCTGTCTGTCTGACTGTCTCATTTTGTCTATAACTGTTTGTCTAACTGGGTTTGTCCGTCTGTCATTTGGTCTGACTGTCTCTGTCTATATGCCTGTATGTCTGTCTATCTTTATCACTTTGACTATATGTCTGTCTGTCTGTATGTCTTTCTCACCCTGTCTGTCTGTCTGTCATTCTTTCTCGCTCTGTCTGTCTTTCTCACCCTGTCTCTCTGTCTGTATGTCTTTCTCGCTCTGTCTGTCTTTCTCACTTTGTCTGTCTGTGTCTGACTGTGTGTCTGCGTCTTTCTCTGCCTGTCATATCTTTCTCACAATGTAGGTCTCTGTCTGTCTGTCTATCTGTATGTCTGCCTCTGCCTGTCTACCTTTCGAATTCTGTCTGTCCGTCTGACTATCTCTGTCCGTCTGTCAGTTGGTCTCTGTCTGTCTGTGTGTGTCTCTGCCCGTGTGTCTCTCAGTCTATCTGTCTTTGTATCTCAATCTTTGTCTGTCTGTCTCGGTTTGTCTGTCTGTCTGGCAGACAGAGACCGACACACAAAGACAAAGACAGATAGAGACTGAGACAAACAGACAGACAGAAAGAGACAAACACACAGACAGAGTGAGAAAGACATACAGAATGAGAAATACAGATGTACAGAAAGACAAGGTATGTCAGTCCGTCTGTCTTTCACTGTTTATCTGCTTCTCTCAGTCTGTCTCACTGTCTGTCTCTGTCTGTGTCTCTGTGTCTGTCTGTTTCTGCCAGTCTGTCTCACAATATCGATCTGTCTGTCTTTCTAATTTTCTGCCTCTGTTTATCTATGTCTGTCTATCTGTATCTGTCTTTCTATGTCTGCTTGTCTGTCTCTGCCTGTCTGTTTGTCTCTTTCGTCTATATGTTAGGCTATGTCTCCGTCTCTCTGTTTCTGTCTGTCCCTTTCTTTCTAATAATAATAATAATAATAATAATTAACGGTTTATTGAAAAAGTTCTGCAGCCCGAAGGCTGAAAATATACATTGGACATAAATGACATATTACATACATTGGTGGTTTAACAAAAGCCTTCATTAGAGAAAGGTAAAGGAACATACAGTGAACATACAGATTAATGTAGGATTGTACGTGTTGAACAGCAAATACGTAGTGTAGTAACTCCCTCCCAGATGGTGTTAGGAGGGACCTCACGTGGTGTAGTAATTCCCTCACAGATGGTGTTATGGGGGACCTCACGTGGTGTAATTACCTCACAGATGGTGTTATGAGGGTCCTCACGTGGTGTAGTAATTCCCTCACAGATGGTGTTATTAGGGACCTCACGTGGTGTAGTAATTCCCTCACAGATGGTGTTATGGGGGACCTCACGTGGTGTAATTACCTCACAGATGGTGTTATGAGGGTCCTAACGTGGTGTAGTAACTCCTTCACATATGGTGTTATGAGGGGCCTCACGTGGTGTAGTAATTTCCTCACAGATGGTGTTATGAGGGGCCTCACGTGGTGTAGTAA
>NW_024742595.1:0-24959 GCF_018991925.1 Homarus americanus
ATTTACAGTATTACAGTACCTAATTTTGTCAACGAAACTCACATCTCAGCTTTAACAACTTTGTGGTTTATTTACATCAGTACACATGTCTGTGATAGTACAGTAAAATCATGCAGTCTTTGATTATTCCACCGTCGAATCTCATGCCAGATACACCCTGCATGTTATTTCCATTCCCCGTGTTTGATTTTTAAGGTGTCCTACACGAGTGCACCAATTTTTTTTAAGGATTTCATGCATATATCATCAGGTATTTCTATACAACTTTGTGACGTCTCCGACCCACTTTGCCAGAGGGAGAGGTGAAATGTTTACCCACGGGACAGTGGCCAATATTGCATCATTTATAAACTGTTTGTTGGAGAGATTTCTGTGTTCGCTATATACTGCCTTTGCTCCCCAGGTCACGGCAGGTGCATTTTATGACACACACACGTCCATCAGAATACGTATAGACAAAACATCCAAAATATTCTTTAACTACTTTCCCTGACAGGCAGTTTAACATTCTCCTCTTGAAGTCAAACTCTTGAATCTCAGTATTTCTAAGAACTGATGCAAATCCCATGAATTTCAGCTGTCCTCCTGTCTGAGAGAACGATCCGTCATGCAACAACTCTGACGGCCAGGCTTTCCGAACTGTCGAAACAAACCTTCGAAATGACATAGTCTTGGAGGTAACCCCAGGCACTCACCCCAGGCACTCACCCTAGGCACTTAACGCAGGCACTCATCCCTGGTACTCACCCCAGGCACTCATCCCATGCACTCACCCCAGGCACTCACCCTAGACACTCATCCCAGGCAATTATCCTAGGCACTCACCCCAGGCACTCACCCCAGGTACTCATCCCAGGCACTCACCCCAGGCACTCAACCTAGGCACTCATCCCATGCACTCAACCCAGGCACTCATTCCAAACACTCACCATAGGCACTCACTCCCTCACACTAGGAAATCAATAAATCACGACACCTAAAAGAGACGATGCATGAGAGCACTGTAGATCCCGGTGCATGTTGGGTAGGATACAACGACCCGGTGCAGTAGATTTCCATGTTGAATCGAACGCGGTACTCTGTCTTGTTTGAGGGAAGGCATGTGGCTTTATTTCTTCGTCTTCTTCTTCTTTGATTACTTCCCTTAATTTTCTTTTTTTTCTTCATATTTTCTTATTTTCTTTGCGTTCTTGATTCTTTTCTATCTTCTTTTATTCTTATGCGGTGTTTTTGTTGTTGTTAGTGTCTCTTAATTTTTCTTGTTTTGAATCCTGTATTGTTTTTTAAATCTTATACATTTTCTTTTGATTTTTCTACTCTTGTTTTCTTTTCTCTATAGCTTTATTCTCATCATCTTCTTTTCGTATTTTTTTTCTATATTTTTCTTTCCTCTACAACCTTTATTTCTTCCCTCTCATCTCTTCCTGTGTCTTCTTTCCTTTACTTCCTCCTATTTTTCTTTTTTCTACTTGATTTTTCTTATTTTTTTCTTCTTGTTTTCAATCTTCCTAACCTAATTATTTTCATTCGCCTGCTCCTTTTCCTCCTCCTACTAATCTTCTCCCTCCTTCTCCTCCTCTTACCCCGACTCCTTCTCTCCCTCCTCCTCCTCCTCCTCCTCTCCCCTCATTTTCACTTTCTTCCAAGAATTTCATTACCAGGCCAACCTGTTAACGGGGCAGGTCAGACCACACACACCACACAACACAGCACGGCAGACCAATAGTACAGCAGGCAGCGTCACCCTCCTCCCTCTTGCCCTTCTCTCCTTCCTCCTATTATCACGATCTCTTGCCCTCGCTGACTACGACTACGAGGAGGTATTACGTTTTTTCCTCGTCTCTGTGTGTGTGTGTGGATGTCTTTGTCTGTGTGTGTGTGTGTCAGTGAGTGAATGAGCCCGCTACGTCACTCCTCCAGCCTCGCTTCCGATCATTACCTGGAAAATATATAACGTGAGGATTGCCTTCATTCTGCAACAGCGAGCTTCTACCAGGGATCCCCACGGCCCTGATTAGCATAACGTTCACGGTTTGTTGATTCGCTCATGAATGCTAGACGCTGATTGGTTGAGCAGTTTCCGGCAATGGCGTCGTTTGGCGTGGCATTCGTTTTCTACAGGTCTTCTTGTCTTCTATTTCGTCTTGAGTTGCCGTAAATATATTAATTTTCTAATGACTTTACATACCCTTGAACTGGTATTGTCTATGTTATCTTAACGTATATATATATAAATATACAAAAGTGAGTGCTTCAGCTCTGTAATTTTCTTAGGTCTGAAAAAAAATTGTCTCTGAGTTCCATCTGGGAAGAGATTTAAAGACCAAGATGGCCATGATTCTGAGTGAAATACTGAGGTCAACTTCTAGATCTGAGAGGTCATGATGTGCCCTGGACTTACGAAGGTGAACGAGATCCAGAGTTCATCCTTCAGGTAAAGCGGATCTGTGGCTCAGTAAACACGAGACTCAGACAAAGATCCTTCCCCCCCACATCAGTGAGCACAAGATATGAACTCATATTCTAGGTACACTACACAATTAATACCTTTGAAGATCAAAGGTATCGTATTTCCAACTTAAAACAAAACCAAATTTCCAGGATACTGAGGTAAAAAAAAAGTCTTGTTTACTTACTGCAGGAGTGGGCGATGGCGGGCGTTATTGCAACGTTATGTATAATATCTCGCAGAACTGTACAACTAATACGGGTTAAAATGTACCTGGAGTTAATCGCTATACAGGGGCTATTCTATAGTAGTCTTTCTTCTCAACTGTGCTATATCTGTCTTATATTTACCAATTTCTATGCCTTACTATTTCTATAAAATACCCTTCATCTGCTCAAAGCTTGGGATAAAATTTGCCATTCCATTAGGTAAACTCGTCCTATCCCCGTAAAGCCAACACAGGCGTGGGCGGTGGTATTGGCATCATCGACCAGGACTACTCACTTTACTATTCAGGAGATGGGGGGGGGGGGAGTAGCAGGGGTAAGACCCTCAAAGATCGTAAGTCATCTTCATCTCAGAATTAAACACGAAATAATATATCCATTTACGGTAGAATCTAAGTGGAATGTTAATGTCATTCCCCCGACGTACTTACTTCGTATCCCGTTATCAAAGAGCCTAAATCTTTATGTTTCAATGTATCTAAGCCTTATCGTAAGTTATTTCCTGATAGAAAAATAACTAAAACCTTTTTGAGGATCTTGGGCCATAGTAGAGGCTTACCCTAGTATAATTCAATCACACTAGACCACGCCTGTGTCCCATACTCTCGCCGAAATTGACTTTAAGATTTTGTTATGTTTCTCTCTAAAAGCCTGTACAGGGGGGGGCAGTGGTGAAGGTGAAGGGGAGAGGCTAGCAGGGGTGAGGGGTAAGGGTGGGGGGTAGGGGTAAATGTGTGTATGTGGGGGGGGGGGGGAAAGAGGATGGGGCATCTTAATTTACGACTCAATTTCATTTTACTCCTTCCGAACAAAAGACAATTTAGTGTCATTACTTCACGACCATCCCATCACCTGAAATTAATATATGCGTATAAAACCTGTTCCTCAACCTACCTGATACAGTAAATTATATCTTTGCCTATTTCTCGTAATTCTTACTTAACTTCCCCCATTTGTAATAGGCCCTCAAAGTTCAAAACTAGAAACCACATATTTTGACTCATAGTTCTTTTATGTATTAATAAATCAAAGGTAGAAATTGACTGGGAGACACTTTCTGACAGTCTAAATACAGGTGAGCAAATAGAATTGTTTTTGTTTTTTTATTTGTTTATTCTTAATTTCTGATGATTTAAGACAAATTCTAATTATTTCTCCTTTATCAGTCTACATACAACATTACATTAGGTAATCGGTTTATCGTCTAAATCACCTTCAGCTCCTCCCTCAGTAGTATAATCCTCCATCCTCCTTTCCTTCCTTTCCTTCCCTGTTTACTTTCAATCCTTTCCGCTCCATTCCCTTTCTCCCACATTCTCATCCCCCCCTCACTCCTTTACTTTTCCTTTAGTCAATTTATTCACCTATTTTATTTTCTCTTACTCGCTACTACTTCCCCTACTTTCTCCTTTTCCACTCTATCGGTTTCATTTTGCTGATATGAATCCTAAATGAGGCTTCAAGGAGAATATTTTCAATGAAGCCACCAATGGAAGCTAATTTGAGTCTTTCCTTAAGGGACTCACTAATACCAAAGGCCGAAATCGAACTCGGAACCTAACCTAACCTTATATACCCCTACCTAAAGTACCTAAACTTAACTTAACCTCTACTTTTCAAGGCTATTGGTGAAGGCAAAAGACTAACAAATTATGTATGTTTGGTTGCTAAGTATATACATACGATGGATATATTTTCAGGGATTTTAAGGTATATTGTTATATTACTTTTCCAAATCAACGAATCTATCAATATTTCAATACTTATTATTTATCCTACAATTGTTGATAAAACTCTACTGCTAGCTATAGGGAACACAATTACTACAGAGTGATAAAGCTTTCTGTTATCATATTGAATATCTACGGTAAATACTGGCTGGTGTCATAGATATATCGTAAGTCTTACGATCACCTTCATTTGATATCTTCCCCTGATAATCATTGGTAGATATCACAGCTGCGTTATAATCACCATTTTGTATTATCAACCCCATGATAATCCTTCATTGATATCATAGTACCATATCAATCACATGTTGGCATCGTAAAGCTTATGACCATTAGCTGGTTAGTGTAGCAAATTCCGTATTAATGGCTATTTGACGGGTTAAATTCCATGATAATCGCTGGCTGAACATACATATGACACACTGGTAATAATTAAATGTGAAATATATTATTCCAATTTATACACGTGGTAATATTATTTATGCTAATTAAATAAAGGATAAATAAATGTAGAATATATTAAAGAATAATTTACTAACCTAACCTAACCTAACCAAACAACCCCACATACTCTAATAACTAATCTATATATACCTAACCTAATTTTACCTTCCAAACTTATAGTATCTTAATTATCCTCTTAATATAACCCAGTTAGGTCTATTTCCAAGTCTAGAATTTAAAAATGTAAAACAAAATAAAAAATAACAAATCCTCGAAGCATAATCCGGAGATGAAAAAAATATACCTGTGTCTTATATATAAAATCTCAAGGTTATCTATTCCCTCTTGTGGCCTTTTAATCCGGAATGAAGATAGAGAGGTCATTTATTTGCAATTTACGTAATTTACTAATGATAACTAGAGAACGAATTGAACATTAAACACAATGAAAGCCACATTAACTAGGTGAGGTAATTGCCCAGTTGAATCACCCACATTAAAGTACTGAATGGTGTCGTGAATAAGCCAATGATACTGTTGTCGTTGGTTACCTGCCAAGTAGTTAGTCTGCCATTGATGTGTGTAAGTGCTAGGGGAGTGTTGAAGTGTGTGTGTGTGTGTGTGTGTGTGTGTGTAATTAACTGTCTGGTGTGGTGAATGATAACCCCATTAATGTGATGGGTATTGTAGAGGCGAGTGTAGCAGTCGGTGTAGTGGCGAGGGTAGTGGTCGGTGTAGTGGTCGGTGTAGTGGCGAGGGTAGTGGTCGGTGTAGTGGTCGGTGTAGTGGCGAGGGTAGTGGTCGGTGTAGTGGCGAGGGTAGTGGTCGGTGTAGTGGTCGGTGTAGTGGCGAGGGTAGTGGTCGGTGTAGTGGCGGGGGTAGTGGTCGGTGTAGTGGTAGTGGTCGGTGTAGTGGCGGGGGTAGTGGTCGGTGTAGTGGCGAGGTAGTGGTCGGTGTAGTGGTCGGTGTAGTGGCGAGGATAGTGGTCGGTGTAGTGGCGAGGGTAGTGGTCGGTGTAGTGGTCGGTGTAGTGGCGAGGGTAGTGGTCGGTGTAGTGGTCGCAGGTGCGGTGGTCGATGTAGTGGTCGGTGTAGTGGTCGCAGGTGCGGTGGTCGATGTAGTGGTCGGTGTAGTGGTCGCAGGTGCGGTGGTCGATGTAGTGGTCGGTGTAGTGGTCGCAGGTGCGGTGGTCGATGTAGTGGTCGGTAGAGTCCCGGGGGATGATTGGACAGAGCCGAAATCCATTTTAAAGGAAACTAAGTCATTCATCATTTTGCCTGGCCAATTTTCTCTCCTGCTCCAGACGAAATGAGCCGTCAATCAGATTGTATTTTTTGGGGCAAAGCTGTAAACTTTTTTTTTATTTAACCAATACCTCTAGTTTTTATTTGATGATCTCATCTTTCGACCAAATTTTGACCGATACTATTTAAGGAACTGCTAATTTTAACCAGTTTTCATAATACAAGATTAGGATTTCCTATGGTTGACATCCCAATCATGAACTCCCATTATGGTTTATGAATATAATAATACGGCGACGTCAGTGTGTTATCCAGTCAACCAGCATAGACATCGAAAGTAAAAACCGAAGGCAGACGCAGAAGAAATATAATGTTCAGAAATGCGTCGGAGTCAAAGATTTTCATTGTTGCGAAATGAAAACCTTTGCATTCGGAACTCTTTATATAAATTCAGGGTGAAAATATCTTAAATCGATACAAATGCGTTTGTAAGCGTGGTCGTTGGCCCCACCTAACGAGATGGTCCCTACAGAGCCTGAATATGCAAGAGGTTTATGAGAACTCAAAATCCGAACCCGGGTGAAAGGTATTGTGAGCCCCGATGAGAAATGAATCCATTTGAGACAAGTATTTTTTACACGCCTGAACTAGAGGTCTAGAAATAAAAGGAAATGCGAAGAGGGAATAAGGAAATGCTATGTCAAATAGAAATAGAAACGAAAGAGCAAGAATAATGATAAGAGGAAGGAGGTGCATAGAAAAATATGTTAATATTACGAGAAAAGTTAATAAGGAAAGCAACATTATAAAAATAGGAAGGGATGTAAAAGTCATTGACAATGAAAGGAAAAATGCCACGAGAAATTTAAAGGAAAATGAAGACAGTTAAGAAAAAACAGATTTGAAAAAAGAAAACAGAAAATAATGGAAACAATTACGGAAATTATGAAAGAAAATATAATGTTAAGTATGTGGAAGGAGATATTTGTCAAGCTCGGCATATTTCCTTCTCGCGCTCTAGTAATGTAGCTCATTTATCTTTATTTATGCGTTATATTTTTCTTTTTATATTTATATTTTCAACCCCTAATGTAAAACAACAATAAAATCAGAGTCTCTGGTTCCCTTTGAGTGAAAAGGAGAGTAAGACGTGGCTAGGGTAATGACGGCTGGTCCGCGGTCCATCGAAAAGAGTGAGGGAGGGAGGGAGGAGTGCTGCAGGTAAAGGCGAATAAGGGGGAGTGCATGAATGAGTGGACGAAGGCAGTGAATAGAGGGAAGAAAGGTAGGAAGGAGGGAGAGGTTTTCCTTGGTCCCTGTGATAAGAGGGAGCTTATGGGCTCTCTGCTGATGAAGGGGAAGAGCTTATTGGCTTTCTTGTGTGTAAGATAGTTTTGGGGGCTCATGCAAGGTAAGTAGCGGCCGGCATGAATCCATAGCTCCTCCTCTTTCTTGCTTTTATTCTCTTCCTTCTTTGTCTATTTTATTTTTAGTCTCCCCTCTCCTTTTCTCTCTGACTTTCCTCCTTCTCCCCAAGTCTCTTTTTCTTTCTCACTGAAGAGCGTTGAACTCTTGTCACAGTGTGGTGCAAACTGATAGTCTGAAACGGTCAACATTCTGCGGTAATGAAGAGAGAAAGTGCTCTGAGTTGTGACCTCCTTCAACGAGTCCTGCAGGAGGTCCTTGATTCCCGTTTAGCTCACTAAGTGGTCTGCCTGCCCGGGATATTCAGGCTATTTCCTAATATTTGTGGTATAGGCGCTGTAAGTAGATTCAGACGCATGAACTAAAAACGTTAACTTCTCTCTCAAGAGCAAATATCACTGGCAAAAAACTGTCTCTTTACTTTACCTCACCAAACTCCTGTCTCTTTACTATAAAAACCCAGCTGCTGACTCCTTACTTTTACCCAGCACAGCTCCTGTCTCTTTTGCTAACCCAGCAGCTGCCGGTTAACCAACCGTGCTGTCTATTGACCATCTTTACATCGGTCAGAATGACTAAAAGTGCAGCCACCTCCAGGCACCTCCATAAGAAAATGCTGCTGACGGGATCTGCGTCCGGATTTTCAAAGAATCTATTGGTGAAGTTTTTGCCCCATGCCTTATTAGTTACTGCAAAGTCTCAGAACAATTTCGACGCATGTCTGACAGACAACTCTGTATCCTAATATCAATTAACGAACTAATTCCTCTAACTCGTCCTTGTTAATTTTTAGACCTTTTTAAGGAACAGTTGAAGAGAAAGTTAGTACTTGCAGGAAGGCTCTGATTGATCCAAACAGACGTGGTGGCAGCTGGTGAGCTTTGTGGCAAGTGATGCAAGGAAAAAAATAATACAGTCATAGATAAGATGAATATAAGAAGGTTTGGCACCTACTTTTCCTTGTTTAGAAGCGTATGATATCAAAATACCTCGAATCTAAATAAAACTACAACTATGGACGCATTGCTAATTAGAATGTAGATTAATTTAAATTTCATTTCTATGCAATCTAATTAATATATCTAAATCAGTTCTATTAAGATATTTACTGTTCCAAGAAGTTTCATAACTAATCATTTTAGTAACTATAGGTACGAAGCCGAACACACCAAACATGTTTTCCTCGGTAAGGTACAGCTGTGTGTGGGCGGGAATTCCAAAGCTTATGATTTCACCTCCTAGCTTGATACTCTGCGCATATAAGACGGTGACGACACAGATGATCGCTCACCCTATTTGTCTGCTGTGTAAAGAGTTATACCTACACACACTACACATAACATAATCTATACTTAAACTAACTTAACCCGATCAAATCCAAACTGATTTATACTAACTTAACCCAACTCTAACCCATCCTAAAATAATCTAACCTAACCTACCCTTTCCTATCTGAAACTTAACATGCAATAACACTTACTCTAACCCATAAAATTACCTTGCAATAAAATCTAACTTAACCTAACCTAACCATGTCATTTACACCATCTATGTTTACGACTTAAGTCTAAATTGAGTCTGTATTGTCGATGCCATTACCAGTGTGTTGGCTAACCGTGTTCTCCCCTCTAGAGGTTTGGTGTCAAGGACGTACAGAAGACCAGAGGCTACAAGCTTAATGAGAGACCAGAGTATTAACTAACCTGGACATTGAGGTTGCTTTGAGAGAGAGAGAGAGATTATAAATGTGATATACAGGAGATTCAGAGAAAGAGAGAATGAGATAGGGGTAGACAGAGAGAGATAATCACAAGGAAAGAGAAAATAAAACAAAGGTGTGGAAATGAAAGAGAGAGAAAGGTAGTTGTATTAATATAGACAGAAAGACAGAGCGTAAATGAGAGAGAGGAGAGAGTTCTTAGAGCACCTTAAAAGAGCTTAACCCAATGAACAATATCTCTCGGCTAAGAAATAACACAGGATATGACGAAATAAACAATTTTTACCAACATCTTCAGAAAATACTCAATAAAAAAGGAACAAACACACACCACGCAACATGTTTTATCAAACATTTAAAGTTTTTTGCATATCATTTATTTCCAGGGATTTTGTGACAGTGTGTTTGGAAATACTGAAGTGGTTTTGATTGGGACCGCCTCTCACTTTTTTCCAAATCGGTCGGCAATTGCTATTTCCAGGAACAAAAGCAAACTAATTTTGCCGTTACCCTCATCAATTCATTGGCTAAATTGAAGGGTGGTATTCTGAAGGGCAGCGAAAATTAATGCCACGTAAAAGCATTCGTGAAATCTGTAGGGGCTTCGTTAAATGTGATGATGTTGATATTTGGGACTATATATCAGTCGAGAGCTCCTGCAGTGGTCTCCCTGCCTTCTTCACCTCCTTCTCCTCTTGTGCCCGATCCCACACCCCTCAAGGCATTCCCCTTGTCTCCTCAGTATCCTCCCCTCGTCCCTAAACTTAAACCCCCCACCTCTATTCCACGATCTCAACAAAACTCCTTTTCTCCTACTCCTCAACCTCAACAAGACTCTCGTCCCTTCAACCTCACCCCCCATCTGCTCCCTGGCCTGGAAACCACCTCCCCTGGCCGCGCCGCAAGCAAAAATTCTGCTGAAAGTCCTTGGCGAATTTTACGAGCCCTCAAGATTAAGTCGTATTATTCAGAAACTGATTTAGCATCTCTGAACAGGTCAGCAAGACTGTCGCTGGCCAACGTAGCCTCGACACCACCACAGAATATCAGGGATGTGGGCAGCTGATGCAAGATATTACCATGACTTTATCTCGATCCTAAGAACTGGTCGCTATGATTTTTTTTTTCAGGTGGATTTAGTGACAACAATACAACTGGAAGATTTAAATTGCGTACCAGGATTCTGTACCTATTTGTAAATGGCAGGATATAAATTCTAAATGACCAAGAAAGATATTAGTTACAAGACAAAAGGCACATTCACCCCTTGGTAGAAGTCAGGGTTATGTTCTCCAGATTTCTCACTGAAAAAAACAAACAAAAATGGAAAGGATTAAATGTTCAAAGTCGCATTTTTTGCAGCATTTTCTAACTTAAAGTAACGTCGGTGATTTCTGGAATAAGTGTAGATGAAAAATGTGTTGAGGAGAGTCATACACGCAGGAGGTTAGCTTAGCGCGGTATATGCAGTGCCTCTCAGGAGTTTATGACTTCCTGAAGGTACAAAGACTGGACGTGAGCAGGACTAATACTCTGTCAGATATAGAAGAAAAGCAGCCACGAGATATGCAGGGGTATAAGAGAGAGAGAGAGAGAGAGAGAGAGAGAGAGAGAGAGAGAGAGAGAGAGAATAATCTGAGACACACAGAAAGAGAGTATGAATAGATATATAGAAAGAAATGAGAAAGAAGAAGAGAATTTGAAAGAGAGAGGACGGACGAGAATACATAAACGAGGAGAAAGGCAGGTCTCCCCCGGCCACAACCCAAAGACACACACACACACACACACACAGACACACACACACACACACACACACACACACACACACACACACACACACACACACAAACACACGCACATTGAATATAAAACTTACACATCCTTCGTTATAATTAACCCCCGCAGCCCAACACCCTCGTGGTGACATATATATTACTTCAGAAGGAACAAATATCCACAAATTATAGCTGATGAGACTTTAAGTTGTGAATATTTAAAGACGAGAACCACATTTCTTTCAAAATCATTAAATGTGGTGAGTGAATTTGTATTTTGATTATTTTACAATATGCCAATAATAATGTGTCCTAAAGAATTAAAGG
Source organism: Homarus americanus (assembly GCF_018991925.1). Classification (NCBI taxonomy): domain Eukaryota; kingdom Metazoa; phylum Arthropoda; class Malacostraca; order Decapoda; family Nephropidae; genus Homarus; species Homarus americanus. The sequence continues at coordinate 11,345 of NW_024742595.1, forward strand.
AACTTAATATACTAGAGGGAATTGTTAGGCAGAAAAGTATGATTAAATTGTGTAGACTATACTGTATAACCAACGATGTCTAACATATACCCTTACACGGTTTCTTGTAGTGTTGGTATATTATTTTCCTCGGTATATGAGATTCTTACGTCAAGTAGAGATTGTAAGCAAGGCTTTGGTAGAAGGAGTTTACATTACCTTTGTTAAGATAATTGAATATGACTAGGTATTCGGCCCTCCAACATCTTATATTACAACGCTTCCCGCCAGAGAGGGTGTATGTCGTCAGCTTATACAGTGGTATCCTGGCTGACTGAGGGCTACAACTTTAGTATTTTTTTCAGGAACCTGGAGAATTATAATATTATAATCTGTTTGTGAGATGACTCTGGGCAGTGTAGGAAGAGGTATCGGCTGCCACATTCATAACACTATGTATGTAAACATTCTCCTCAGTACAGATACAATGATCTATATTATCCACAGCTAAGAAGGGCCCAGGGAAACAAATTAACACACAGTATTACAGAAACCGATATAAACACACGGGAACTTATTGTAATTGTTCATAATAACATGGGGACGTTCAATGTTGTCGACGGTGATAAAGAACACACATTACTCATAATTAACACTAACGAACTCACACTATGCATTAGACATTAAGTACATACGAGCATTACTCACAATAACTATGAACATTACTCATAATAAGACCATTAGCCTCATCACTGTACACAATTGACGGGTGAATAAATCCAACATGTCCATTAGAGAGATTATCGTGAACCTCATTCAAGATATATGTGCATTAGTACACCACCAAGGATGAACGAGTCTTTGGTGATAAAATGACGTTACTTGTATTGTACTGAACAACCTAACTCGCAGATCTTATTTATAAACCCTTAGTATCGATTATAAATTTATTCGATACAGTTTGCACTACAGTATTAATAGATACGAATAGAGTCTATCTTCAAGCCCTGAGCGTGAACTGTCTCAATGTCTGGTGAGATGTACAGGATTAATGAGATAATGGGGACCGAAGATAACTTGGAAAAGTGACTGCGGACGAGTACAGTACCGGCCATGCTGCCTCCTTATGTACCGAAGGCTTAGTATACAGTGTGCTGTATCCACACTGCCCCTATGGGACTCACTTCCATTTTTTAATAAGATAAATCACAGAGCTTACTTTTAACCATTGCTATAATAGTGTTAATGTGTTTGACTTATTTGATATAACTATTGGCATTTAAAACGACCATTTAAATGGTAAACATGAGTACTATCTTTATGATAGATGTAAGTTATCTTGCTAAAGATACTTGAGAGGTCTATGTTAAATTTTGAACATCGCCACTAACACAGGATGGGGTATGTGAAATGCTGAATACTTTTGCTTTAACCCCTTGAATACGATGACTTTGTCTCGTGAATACAATACATAATTGCATTTTTAGGCATACTAGAGTTCTATATTCACAAAGGCTCTTTATAAATTTAAAATATTGTTTACCATCAGGAAAGAAGGACCAAAAATTGTTTCGCGTAAATTTTATTTCGCTTCATCAAATTTACACGTAGGTGTGTGTGTGTGTGTGTGTGTGTGTGTGTGTGTGTGTGTGTGTGTGTTTAAAGTTCACGATAAAATATAAAATAAATTATTGAATTTTACTCGAAGGTTCCTCTGTAAAAAGGAGAGCGCTTATATAATTATAGACATAACTACATTTCCCATTTTCTTACATCATCCCAAACAAAACGCAAAACTAAAACTTCTAATAATCATGTGTCCTCAACAGCCTTTAGTTGGGAAATATTTTATAGTTTACACGATATATACCTTATAAGTATAAACTATTAGGCAGTTTTGTGCAGTTTTGTAGCACGTGTTATTGAAAACCTGAATTTGTGCAATATGGTCCCTCGTACAATATGATATCACTTGCAAAGAGCCATCAATTTTACATAAAAGGTGTTAAGCTTTATATACAGCACCTTACATCGATTTTCCCCAAGTTTAAGACTCCTGTGCACGCCAAGCCGGTCGTGTTCTGGGCACCGCTGACTCGCACCAGACCAACAAGTTATCAGTGATGCTGGGGATATTGACAGGTACCCACACACACTTTTTGTGGGGGGTTGTCGTTTAAGGTCAACATACACCAGGATTTATCTTTCTATTAGACGTGTACAGCAGTATTACTTGTACTAAGGCAGTGTATGAGTAATATTGGTTTATTGTCACATATTTTCTGTATGTCGTTATTTTATTTCGTGTATTTGTTTTCGGTGGGAAGTTGTGACTCTTATCTATAGGTTTACTTCTTTTATTACTCCGTTTAATACTTACATAGACATACATACACACACACACACATAAAACCACTCCCAACAAGACACTCCCACTTCTAAAAATAGTCTCACCCGAATATAACGTTTATATTAAATTTCCAGCACACAAAAGCTCTCGTTTCCCACGCTCACAAACACACTGGGATTTTTCCCCACGAATTCCAGTCTTTCACTCCTAAAAAAAAAGGGTTGCAAAATAAAAATCCCCAAGTTTGTGTCGACATTGTAATAAGCGGTGATATGCAGAGCTTTTGTTTCGAACACAACACACATGCAAGAGACATGAGTTTCCTTGGCCGGGAGCTTTATCATGCAGTGTGGGATATGAACTTCCAATAGGTGAATAGCTTATGCAGCGAATACTTGCATTCTCAAATCTGTACCAGGAATTTACTGTGAGAATTATGTGTGATATTGTGTCGGCTTCGTGATCCAGAGTACTGCATAGTGTAAGCCAAAAGAGAGAGAGAGAGAGAGAGAGAGAGAGAGAGAGAGAGAGAGAGAAAAAAAAAATTAAAGTGAGAAAAAATGAAAGTGAGAGAAAAAACAGACACAGACACACACAGTTCAACAAACAAAAAGCAAAAGTACTTAAACAGAGCAAAACAGAAAAAAGCAATCATATAACGAAAAAAATACACAACAGAAAGAGAAAGTATAATGAAAGTGGAAAGTGAGAGGAAGTGGAGGAAAGTAAAGAAAGTTTAACTGAAATATACAAAACGCAGATGAACGGGAGACATCAACCGTGGTGATAGGTGTTTGTTGTGTGCTAAATGTGTCTGTAGGTGTTTGTTGTGTGTTAAATGTGTCTGTAGGTGTTTGTTGTGTGCTAAATGTGTCTGTAGGTGTTTGTTGTGTGTTAAATGTGTCTGTAGGTGTTTGTTGTGTGTTAAATGTGTCTGTAGGTGTTTGTTGTGTGTTAAATGTGTCTGTAGGTGTTTGTTGTGTGTTAAATGTGTTTGTAGGTGTTTGTTGTGTGTTAAATGTGTTTGTAGGTGTTTGTTGTGTGTTAAATGTGTTTGTAGGTGTTTGTTGCGTGTTAAATGTGTTTGTAGGTGTTTGTTGTGTGTTAAATGTGTTTGTAGGTGTTTGTTGCGTGTTAAATGTGTTTGTAGGTGTTTGTTGGGTGTTAAATGTGTTTGTAGGTGTTTGTTGTGTGTTAAATGTGTTTGTAGGTGTTTGTTGGGTGTTAAATGTGTTTGTAGGTGTTTGTTGGGTGTTTGTTGTGTTTGTAGGTGTTTATTGTGTTATATGTATTCGTAGGTGTTTGTTGTGTGTTATATGTGTTTGTAAGTGTTTCTTGTGTGGTTTAGTGCGCTTGCTTTGTGTTTTAATATGTTTATTTTATGTTTTACTGTGTTTTAGTTGTTTGTTGTGTTTACTGTGTTTGTGGGTATTTATTGTGTTTTACTGTGCTTGTGTGTGTTATAACGTGTTTGTAGGTGTGTGTTTATCTAGGTATCACTTGTATGTACGCGTGCGTGTGTGTGCGTATGTGAGCGTGCGTGTGTGTATGTGTGTCATGTCTCGTTTCTGAAATTATCTGATATAATAAAAAAATATATCTTTCGTCTTGTGAATAATGTTATATCATATTGATATCTTAGAAAACACAGTATCTCATTTTACTGACCTGTATTGATTAGCAAATAGATTATTCAGAGACGGAACGATCGATTCAGGTCAAACGGATCATTGGCAAAAGGAAGAAAAGTATCTAAAGCATGCAAATGAGACGCCGTGAATCTCTAATGGCTTAACTTTTCTCTTTCACTCACGAAAGAGCCGGAACTTGACAACACTTCTGGTGTACTTTTGTTATGTGTTCCTGTGGTAGTGTTTGTACCCATTGGTTATCGAGTTGACTTTGTGTGTGTTTGTAATTGTGTATGATGATGTTTGTTTATTGTGTATTTTAGTGTTTGGTGTTGCATGTGTGTGTGTGGTGCGTGTGTGGTGTGTGTGTGTGTGTGTGTGTGTGTGTGTGTGTGTGTCTTACTATACTTTATTTTTCACAGCTTTGTCATCGTTTATATAACATCTAAACATTAGTCATAAACCTGTGATAATGTTAAGCCACCATCATGAAACATTTTCCCACAAAGTTGAACATATCACACTGAGTGCCTGCCATAGGAAACATCCAGCTTATCATAGCAGAGGAAACAGCAACAGGTGTAAAACATGAATAACAGCTTGTGTTGCTTTTAAGGTCAGACTGATTGATAACGGGAAATAGCTTGTAGGAGTTAAAAAGTTACCATGCGCTTTTTTCTATATACTGGATATTTATCTTTAAACTCGTCCCGAACAGTATCTTTACGGAGGTGTCCGATGAAATTCAAACTGAACACCGCGACTCCTGTTGTCTCGGTAGGGTTGTCAAAATCATTCGTATAATGTGTCATATTATTGTTTCACCAAAAAATCGTAAGGATAGTTTTGGGAGCGAGTTTACATTTGTTCTCCATAGCATCAGAGACATCAAATCTAACCGATAGTTTCGTCTCCAACAAGATTTCACCTGTAGTTAACAAGACCGACTGGCTCAGGGTAAGTTCGCTCGCACTTTGGCAAACATTTATGCAGAGTCCCGCATGATGAATGTGCAAGCAGGAGGTGTGATGTGCCAAAAAGGGGCAAATGAACCTGTTGGCTGGACGAAATTCCCATCTATCATTTTCCTGATATAAAAAGAGATGGGACTCCAGTAATGTTTACCGTCACTCAGCCAAAATATTCTCAGTTGAAGCAATTTTATATATTTTTATATGTATAGAATTTCTAAGTAACTATTGCAGATATTTAAAAAATATTCTCTAACTAATGTGATAAGAATTTAAATACTGTATTACTTTAATATTCATAGTGCGAATTGAAAAATAGTTTATTATTTAGATAAAATAAACAATGATATCACGGAATGTTACTTTTATAAGAAAATATTCTCAAATATTAAAAAAAGGTCACCAAAAATATTAAGCTGACAGTCCAAATATGTTTGGTATCACAATGTGATAATTGTTAATTTAGAAACAAAAATAATTCAATTATAAAAGCTAGCTTCATCCAACTGTGAATGACTCATCGTGAAGCCCGACATATCACTAATTGAACCACGAAGTCGAGAATTTTAGACAAGTGTAGCTATCTGTATGTGTCTCAGTGTCTCTCGAATATGACACATGTTCTAGAAATTATATTGAAAGTGTTTACAAATGAGGTAGTTAAAATGTTACGAGGAGACCAATTTTCTTTGATTTTTTATGATATAATATATATATATATATATATATATATATATATATATATATATATATATATATATATATATATATATATATATATATATATATATATATATATATATATACGCTGTATCTCTGTGTGAAGAAGTCGAAAAAATAGAATAAAAAGACTCCATCAGCATCAATCTTAACCTGAATGAGTCACGATTTTTTTTAGGGAAGAAGAAATAAACTTCGATGTTTTCTGAACAAAAAAAAAGACACAAAAATTGGGTTGTAAGGATTTAGTGACGTCACTGAACATACATGAGGTTCTAACCCGTTTCCAGACTTTCCGTAGATCATGTTTACAATGTCTCTTCCTGTGTGTGTGTGTGTGTGTGTGTGTGTGTGTGTGTCCATATGTATAGGACTTTTCAATTTTTCGTCTTTCCTCGCCCAGTACGAGAGAGAGAGAGAGAGAGAGAGAGAGAGAGAGAGAGAGAGAGAGAGACTTCTTTTTTTATCGTATATTCTCTTTCTATAATTGTAATTCCCCTCCCCCCTCTCTCTCTTGTTGTAGTTTTTTTCCCTTTTCCTTGAATCAATTTCTATATATTTTATATTTGTAATTGTTTTCTCTCCTATTTTATACCTCCCTATCTCATCCTCTCTCTTTCTATCTTCCCCTACCTCACTTCTACTCTCTTTGTATCCCACACTCTCTTTCTCCTCCTCTCCTCTATCACTCTCGCTCTTTCCTTCTCACTTTCAATCTCTCTCTGACTTCTTCTTTCCTTGTATTACACTCACTCTCTCTCTCTCTTTCTTTCCTTCTCTCTCTCTCTCTCTTACACACATGCCATTTCACACTGCTGAGGTTTCCCTATTCCCCCCTTCATCGAGCCCTTTCCTCACCCTCTTCATCAACATGCGCACCAAAGGAAGCTGAGAAAATATCTAGAAAGATTTATTCGGAGTTTGTATACATTCAGACCACAAGACCACCAACATTTCAGGGTTTGCGAATATTTTTTCTCTGTTTTCTTTTCGAATTGATGATAAAGGTGAGTGTGAAACCATGCAGGTGGAAGGTGGAAAAAATCATGTAAGGAAAAATACACCTAAGGAAAGTGGATGATCTTGTAGGAAGCAGTGGAGGATTCGGAGGATATATATATACAGTATATATAGAGGGTGGTTCAAATAAAATGCTATCGCTTAGCATTTTTCATATATTAAATGTAATTTGTGAAATTATATTGATAATAAAATGTTGTTTCCTTTATAGACAATCAAGGTTTATTATCAGTAAACATTTTGTATCATTACATTTAATTTTACATACAAAATGTTTCTCTATTCACAATACAGCGGTGGTATTTTTTTAATCACCCTGTAGTTATATTTAAAACATCAGGAGCTACACTAATAAAGCTCAGATTTTGCGACATGTTCTTCTGACCTGAAGAAGTACAACTATAATTAGATTCATAATGTGATTCTGCTCCACCGACCAGGAATTTATAAACTCGATTTAGTCCTTACCTTTCTCTGTCGACGGGAAAACTTAATCGAATTTCTGCTGTTAAAAGGAAAATAGACAATAATTTGCATCGTTTCATCTATTTATATTGTATTTGCTCGAGATAACATTGTTAATGACCAGCCACGGCAGTCATCAACTCAGGGTAAGCACGAGTCAGGGTTTTATGGTTCAGAGATAAAACATTACCAATCTAGAAAATACATGAGTCGCACAGATAGCAAGGTGTAAATATAACTCGCTAAAGTAACAAACATTCACATCCTTTGAACAAAATATAATTTATTTCGCGCGTAAAACAGAATTATAATATGAATAAAGAAAGTAACAAACGATAATGTAACTCATGAATATAATAAACATTAATAAGGTTTACAAACATAACAATCGTTAACGTTCTCTCTCTAGTATAACAAATATTTCTGTAACTCGCAAATGCAACAAATATTAATAAATACTCAAAAATAAGACTTGTAAATAAGAGTACTGTCTCACCCAAAAGTTAGTTAACTCTCCCAGCTACCTACTGCTGCACCGCCTGCTTCAGATGTAGGAACTTGAGTCTGTTACTTCGAACCTTTAGATTCATTCGTATCGGTTTCATGTTCTGGTTGGTACTGAGACAGTTTCAAACATCTGAAGCAGGCAGTGCAGCAATAGCGGACTGGGAGAGTTCACCAACTTCTGGGAGAGACTGTACCAACAACAACAACACTATTACATGATTAACGTACTTAACAAAATACAAAAATACACTAAAATTTAAAATAAATTACACATTAGGAAGTTAATTACATCGAAGACTATTATTTCATTCAATAATTGAAGTGAAATGTCCAGTATAAACATGGCGGATGTTCTGTCCTGTGACTCAGTGAGGTGTCTATATCCTTGAGACAAATATCATCTGGAGGAGGTTGACACAAGCGTATGACTAAAGGCCTCTCTCTCTCTCTCTCTCTCTCTCTCTCTCTCTCTCATAAAGAGGGAGAGAGAGCGTCCATAACCGACCAATTAAAAACTTTGATTACAAATACTGTACGCTTATATATCCGACAAACTGCTGTGTAAATGAATGTGTTTCGCTACCAACAACACACACGTAAAATCCAAATGGTTAAGTCAAATGGACAAAAGCAATTAACGAGTCCTATATAATGGGTGTTCCCTTTGAGCCCACTGTTGTAATTCAGGTTTTACGATAGATACAAAGTGTAGCTGAGGCATTAAAAGAGAGAAATCACCGGGGATGAGCGATGACCTCGTAAAACGGAACACTTTCGCTACAGTGCACAGTGAGATGCGGTGAGCTTTATCACTTTGTTTTTACACGCCCTTATCAATGCACTGCTGGATGAGGCCTTCTCGCTGAGTGATAGATCTGGACCGTGGAGGTAAGAGAGAGAGAGAGAGAGAGAGAGAGAGAGAGAGAGAGAGAGAGAGAGAGAGGGAAAACTCCACCGACATTTCTGAATTCGTGTGAACGTCATCATTGTGAAACAGGTTCTAGTCAAATAAACTGTTACACTAAAATTAACTACTTATAAAACGTCGTATCTCTCCTTATATATATATATATATATATATATATATATATATATATATATATATATATATATATATATATATATATATATATATATATATATATATATATATGTGTGTGTATAATAACAACCAGTGCTAATACTTATTTTCTTCCCTCTTCTTTCAAAATCCTCAGACAGACTTTACCAGCAAAAGCTCTGCTCTCGCTATACTTACGGCAAAGGACTTTTGTGTCTCAACATAAAACTGCCTCACGGCTTTTCCACTTGACTGGCGACCCCCCGAAAGAGGAATACCGACTTGTGACGGAAGTCCAACAAATGCTGGAAGTCATATATTGAAGAAAGGTTCAAGAAACATATCCAGACTTGCCACTTTGTAGAAAATCTGGTGAAGTATGCACAGCCTCGGTAGTAATACGCTATCTACTGTGTGTATATCTTTCATTAGAGAAACACAGTATGATAAGTACGAAGGTTCAATATTAATTGCAGGGTGTCAACTTATCAACAGACAGACAGACAGACACACAGACAGACAAACACAAACAAATCCAATCCTAGGAACTTCAATTTTCAAAACAAATAACAATTAGCACAAAAAACATACACGTCATTTATTCAGAAGATATTTCAGACAAAACCACAAACAAAATACTGCAGTTTTATTCTGTATTACCGGGCAACATCGCCTCCGATAGATAATAATATGCAAATAACACTAAAGGACCTCTCTTTCTGCAATCTGTGCATGGATTTTCTCATTCAAGACTCGGTTGGTTATCTAAGTAGAAACGCAGATGGATATTATGAAAAACACAATACAAAGAGCTGCCCGAGAGTGAACTGCAAGTGAAAATGATTATCAAATCCAATTATTGTCTCCTCGATATTGTTTGTAAACAGACCAACGATCCTCATAACAGCAAAATGAAACGTTTATACTTACTTCATGACAACGCACTGAAATGCTTATATCCACTTCATTATAGAGCACCGAAGCATTATCATCATCATCAACAACAACGACAACTACCACTACCCTTAATACCGCTACTTAAATGCAGTTCGCTTCTACGACTCACTATCTACCCACTGCTGCTGGCTAACGACGACCTTCACAAACCTGTCAGGGCCCACAGCAACCGTCTTAATCATATAACGCGGCACAGACAGAGCAAAAGACAGCGGGAATCACCTGGCGAATTGGAAAATATAATGTATTGGGTTTTCGGCGACGTAACGAACGGCCTGTGGCTTTTCGTCTTCAGCTGGGGATTTTCGCGCACTATTAGGACTCTCTCAAGTGGAACTCCTCAGCTGAGGTAAATATACTCGGCGGTATAAGTGGAAGGAGGAAAGGAAGGGGAGAGGGAAGGCGGGAGAGTGTGGATAGTTCTCAGAGGTAAAAATCCTTCTTCATCTTCTCTTTTTCTTCTTCTTTCAATAAATCGGATTGGTTTCATACGTTCTGAAGAGGTCCTACGTGTTTCTCGACATGAAAGGATAATCTCTTCTTTCTCTTTCTCTCTTTCTCATATATTTTACCTCACATTTCCAATATTAATATTTACTTATTACAATATGTTTCTGGGAAAAATATCTCTGAAATAACGTTTTAATATTTGTTGAACAGTACATTTTCCTTTCACTTATTATTGTCTCTTATTTTCTTGACTCTGTTTTATCAGTGACACGTAAGAGAAGTTTATTGCCCCGCTATTCGTGGTCTGATTATATACAGATTATTATTCTCTCTGGCGAGTCTAAGGTTATATTATCTTTAGTCTTCTATTAATATTTACCCTCGTAAGAAATAACGCGAATATAAAGTCATAAATCATACTAAAATATAATCGATTTTTTCTTTAATTTATACATATAATTTGCAGGAAAGAATTAAAATATTACCAGTATATCATAATATACTTCAAAACACTAATACATAATAATTCAATAGAAGAAAAAAACTGCATGAATCTCAGTACAAATAGAACTTTGGATCTTAGTATAGACTTTAGTATGTGTTGTTCAGTCTCACCTTCCTTACATTCTTGGCGCCCCTCGATGTGATATGTTAAGAATAAAGGTTAATACACCAAGTGACTCACTGCCGAGTTCACCGGGTAAAATTTTCGCAAGAACTGCTACTGAGTCGTCACCCCTGTGTGCCAAATATCAAAAGCGCACGATAGGCACTCAAGCAATTCCCAAGCAGCAGCAGCAGAGAGAGGTAAAAAAATGTATATAGGGGTGAAAAAAGATAGAGGGGGAAAGAGAAGGTAAGGAGCAAATGAGACAGAAATAGGGCATTGAGAAAAGGGAGGAATGTGAACGAGAGCAGGAGATAGAAAGAGACAGGTAATGACTTAAAGAGAAATTGAGAATAGGAGAGTGTTAAAGTACAGAGAGTTGAAATGAGAACGAACGGAGACAAAATGTGGGAGATAAAATGAACCAATAAAAGAGCGAATGAATTATAGTAAATAAGAAAGAAGATGAAGAGGTAAAAGTTGGAAAATAATGGGAAACTCCACTAATGTGGTGAAATGAACAAAGGAAACAAAATCTCTTCATATTTTATGTTTTCGAGGACTTACACTTGTAACATCAGTCAACCCATCGGGGATTTATTTTACACACAGACACAGACACAGACACACACACAGTCACACACACGTAAATATACAGACTGTCATTGGTCAACACTTTTATCTCTTGATCGTTGTTTGGTATATACAGTACTGTATATACCAAGACCTTGATGTATATATATATATATATATATATATATATATATATATATATATATATATATATATATATATATATATATATATATATATATATATAGTATGATCGTCACGTCTGAAGTACATATACACCAATAATACACATTTTACCATTACTCTAACTCAATACATCAATACTGGAAAATTGGTGAAACGAACTGTGTTTGGTATTTAGCCATTAAAATTCGTGGCAGGTGCGATAGGTAGAGTGTGGGATATTTTTTGTGATACAGTGCAATACATCACACTCTGGCAACACTATTGATAGTGAGGGTCACTATTTATTGGCTCCATTACAACGCTGGTGGGTGGGACTCATCTACGGACGTCACAGAACATATCAAGGATTTTATTTTGGTTTTTGAATTGTCAGCCATTTGTCATGTTGATCAATGGAGGTGCTGTTATGGGGCTGGAGTTTTGTGCCATGTGCCATTGTATTATTATTTTTTCATATTCTGTGCATGTTTTTTTTTTTTTAGATTAATCATTATTAGGTATCAGAATGATGAGAATATTCTTACCCGTGGCCCATATGATAAAATTTGTCCCATCTGACGACTATATATATACAGTATATACATATATATATATATATATATATATATATATATATATATATATATATATATATATATATATATATATATATATATATATATATATATATATATATATATATATATATATATATATATATATGACAGTTCATGCTGCTTTTATGCTCCTTGGTTGAAATGAAAATGTAAACTTACCTGACAAAAATTTGTAATTAAAGATATTTTGAAAAAAATTAATGGATTAAAAGAAAATTTTGTGGAGGAGGCAACAATAGACAGGTAAAAAATACTTATTTAAAATTTCCAGACAGGTAATGCTTATTAATTATCAGACAAGAAAAACATTTATTTTTTCTAAGCAAAATTAGGTCAATTGTTGATTGATATGCAATTGTTTTTGTGTGTTAAGTAAAAATTAATATTTTAGTTGAATACTGTGTTTCTATTTTCAGGGAGTACTACAGGGGGAAGGGAGGAGAAATGGGGGAAGTGAGGTAAGAGGTGGTGGAGGAAAGAAAGGGAGGATAGCGTAAGGGTACGAGAGGGAAGAGGAGTAGGGGAGGAAAGAGGGGCGAGAGGAGGAAAGAGTATGGGGCAGGGGAGGGGGAGGAAAGCAATCAGAATATTAAAAGAACCATGTATATTTTATCTTACATTTTTCGACGTATGTATGAATGTATGTATGTATGTATGTATGTATGTATGTATGTATGTATGTATGTATGTATGTATGTATGTATGTATGCATGCATGCATGTATGTGTGTACTGTATGCATGTATGTATGTATGTATGTATGTATTTATGTATGTATGTATGTATGTATGTATGTATGTATGTATGTATGTATGTATGCATGTATGTATGTATGTATGTATGTATGCATGTATGTAGATGCATGTATGTATGTATGTATGTATGTATGTATGTATGTATGTGTGTGTGTGTGTGTTGCGCCTGAATTCACTTATTTTTTTAATAGGTAGACAGTTCTAACTACGGTTAAGATTAACTTGGGAAATAACGTGAAGTTCCTTTTTATTGATATTTGTTGTAAAATTTGTTGTTCTGCATCAAATATTTGTAACCTTTATTTGTTCGATAATATATTAGAAATTCGTATTTTCGTGTTATTATATATACAGTATATGTGTGGACGTGAATGACTATATTTACGGTGTTTGTAAAGTATGTGTGCATTTTCAGCTTTTATAACTTTGTATGTACAGTTGACTTTATGTTATGATACGTTTAGTTTTCTTTCTTATGTTCTCATTGTTCCTTCCTGTTGGATTATTACTTCCCCTTTCTGTCACTTTCTCTCTTTAGTTGAAATTTACGTCACAAATGTCTCTGTACCCTGAAATAAGATAAGGTCAATATCAGTCATTACACAAAGTCTACAGTATTGTTCTGCCGTGTATAATTCCAGGTCCTAAAACCTGCATGGATACGTATAATAAAGATGGTGGTTATGATGAAAGGTAGAAAGTAATGCAATATTTGTGTTGCAGAGTTAACTATATATAAAAGTGCACATTGACCTCATAAACAACCTTCAATATTTGTAAAATATATAC